>NW_027248357.1:1335000-1635000 GCF_041260155.1 Ptychodera flava | reverse complement strand
CCTTGGCTGCAATAAGTAGCACTGAATGCCCCTATCTTACATGTTGTATTCTCTGTTTGGTTGTTATATGTAACCCGTTATTGAAAATATATTTGAAAATTTAAAACAAAAGTTAAGCTGCTTAATCGACATTTCCATTTTGTCATAGATTATGTCTGCTGTAACTCTGTAAAACACTATCTTGTGTACCGGTAGCATTCTCTGTTTCAATACTCTTTTTAGCTAATTTGTTGAAATCCGAGCTTGTCGGAAGATGTACTTTTTCACCTTATCACTTGAAAGTAGGTTGTCGCATTGAAAGTTGAATTCTGATTGTAAATAATCTTACAAATAGCGGTTTGTTACTAAATATAGCTGCACGCGCGCGACTTTCGGACAAATATGCTGAAATTCGGACAAATTTTGTCGTTGTATGCGCGGCTGTTGTTGCAGCTTATAGTCTCAGTCATCAATGCATATGAATAAGTGGGACGCTAAATAGCCATTCTAACACTCGAAGGTTTTATTTTCGTCCTTTATGCGGAAAATGCGGACAAATATTTATTTATGCATATTTATGAGGGAGAACAGTGACGTCATTTGCGATCAGCGCTATTGAAGTTTTGGTTGGAAGATGTCAGAACCTGCATCATTAGTCCAGTTACGAATCAAAGCCTTCAGTGCAGTCTTCAAGAGCCAAAATGTCCAAGCCTACATCCTTTCAACCACTTGTTCATGCAAAGTACATATTACTATAATACGCTATCAGAAGTAACTTAGGAAAATCCGATCAAATTTTGGAATTTTCTTTTAATATCACATTTTCTTGACAAATATTAATGTTACTATAACACTGAATATAATTGTACCATAACTTTCCAAATAAGATATTTCACATCCTAAAAATGCTGTTTTAAAATTCATATTTACTAAAATATTCAGCTGAATTTTTGACAGATTAATGTGTTCCCCAGAAAATTCAGCTGAATTTTTCGCTGATCACATAATTTTGGAACAGTGTGGCACAAATTCTAGGATTACAAATTAAATCTAGGGTCATATTTGTAAACCTAAAACCAACATACACTCATGACATTATATGGATTCAAGTAAGAGTGGTATTATTTTTTGGACTTCGGAATTCCAAATTTAGTTTGGATTCTGTTTTGTCATATTATGCTGTATACTATTAGGAGTTAGAAAGGTGAAATGTTGAGGTCAGAAACTTGTAGCAACAGTAGCAGACAACAAAATATTTCAATGTCAAGATGTTCTGCCTTATGGCCTAGCAAAAATAACATGGGGCAATGGCCAAAAGTTGATGCAACTGTCATGGAGAATGTGTAAAAACATTGCCCTGTGATTTGTACATGGGTATACGGTGCATTGAACAACTAAGTATACAGTACATAAGAAAGGGAGGTATGTGTATGACACAATAATTCATAAACCAACTAAATGCAAGATCAGCCATGAAATAAAAAAAATCCGGGCATTTGCTCATTACATCTGTTTGATGGGCTTGCCGACGTCTCTCAAACAGGCACTCATACCAGTAACAATGCTGGTCTTGTAGCTAATGGCAAAAATTTGAGCCTCTTGAGCTCCATCACCTTTTGCTTAATTTATCAGCCTTTAGTTCGCCACTACTTATTTTGAGCAATGCTAGGAGCACCTTTTGTTGAGTAAATCTGCCATGAAAGGCTCAGCTAAAACTTCAAGGGCCATATTACCTATTAAACAACACTAATCGACTCTATTACAGTAGCAATGATAGATGCTACACACAAAATTTGACACTGAACAGAAGCTAAGCACTTATAACAAAGGTGGTCAAAAGTAAGTCACTGACTGTACCGTAGCTCAGGGGAGAGCTTAAGTCCAATATCTTACTGTGTTTTATTGGCAGGCTCAAGGAGAAGTATATGAAGTGACGTTGCTTTTCGGTACTTTCATCTAATTTGTTTTTAAAAAGTTAGATTCCATGGGCAAAAGTATGGCAAGTGTTTGTTGGTAAATGAATGGCTGATTGGTGATAACCTTTTCTTGCCAAGTTAATATTTCACCATCAGGTCAAGTTCGTAAAACTAGTTAGGCCCAATATGCCCTATTTGGTGCATTTTAACAAAAAATGAATAGTTGAAGGCCCCTGAAATCATGCCTACTGTAACATGATTTTTATGGACTAAAGCTGTTGGAAAAGACCAGGCCAAATTGGTGGTAATTTATGCGCATG
This sequence comes from Ptychodera flava, assembly GCF_041260155.1. Taxonomy (NCBI): domain Eukaryota; kingdom Metazoa; phylum Hemichordata; class Enteropneusta; family Ptychoderidae; genus Ptychodera; species Ptychodera flava. The sequence continues at coordinate 1,632,785 of NW_027248357.1, read as the reverse complement.
GTTTTGGCTCAATACCACTATTCACTGAGTTGAATGATGGGGGAGGGGGGGGGACACTTTTCACTGAGTTGAATGATTGGGGGGAGAGTGATTCTGTCAAGCAGGCAAAGGGTTAATGGTCAACATCTTCTTGGACAGAGCATTAATGGCAGAGGGAAATGTAAAGCGTGACAAAGGATGACTGCCTTCAAGAATCTGTAAATGTCATATCAAAAGAAGGAGTCGTGACACCTAACTCAAAATAGAATAAGAAAGGTGACATTCTCAAAGGTGACATTCTCAATTGGTATAAGCAATGTCTAAAAGTTCTATTTTGAGTACAGTATCCATATACAAATATGGTTAATTTTTGATGGAGTTACAAACTACATCTACAATATGGTAGAACTAATCTATATCATATTTTCTTTGTATTTACTCTCTTTAATTATACTCTCTATGTAAACTTAAATTTTGTTGATTTAAAAGGTTAGTGTAAGGTTTTTGACAAAGCTTGACGAGCACTTAAAGGTAGTATGCAACTTGAAGTCAAAGTCACTACCTTTTGACATTTTTTTCACTAACATTGTATTGCAAATGAGCAGTTGCTGATGTTATTTGACTCATTGAAAGATGTCTCAAAACAGTCAACCACAGACAATTTCAATCCTGTTTGTGTACAAAATATAGAAAAACCTTGGGTCAGGGGTTAAAGCAGGGCCGGTTTTAACCCGAAAGTTGGCAAGCATTGACCTGTAAGTGCTAACCGCTGTAAGCATGCGCATATGAAAAAAAAACACATAAAGTGAAAGGTCATGCATATAATTATATGTAATAAGTGTTGCAGTTTCGGGATTCTCTAATGCTGATGCTGTTTCCCCCTGCTCCAGTTACATTTTGACAGTCAGCTATGCATGCAGACTTTGACTACCAATCTTGTTCCTCGATATCCTGTTCTTTGCTGCAAAAGAGCATATTTTCGTAAGAGGCATTTCAAAAGCAACGCAACGGTCGTGGATGCAACGACAGTACGTAGCCTAGGGCCTAATGGCAAAATTGTTTTCATCTCCTTTGTACCTTCATTTAGACTTAAGCTTGCCCAAAGTTTGTGGGCACAGAAATTTCATAACAGAGTAAAATGAAGGAATAAACTTCAGCAGACTGTCAGTTAACGTTGAGGTGATCACGAAATGCAGCAATATATACTTTGGCGACTGACACGAACATTGTAGGGTAAACACCAATAAACAGCATGCTGCATATGCCTGATCACAGTCCTGTGGTCAGAGAAAAGTAAACATCAAAGCGATTACTCAGACTAGATGTCATGTCAGTGACAGTCTCACCTCCTTGTCTGTTACGTGTGGTCAACCGTGATGCCTCCATTGCCTGGTACACGTCACTACGCAAGTCATTGCATTATAGTACGAAAGCATGCATGGGTCTGGAAGAGTGCTGGTCAGATAAATATATTTGCGGACATCAACTGTTGAAATGATTTCAAATGTGCCTTGGACCTGGAAACGCATTATCATTTTGCAAAGTTCCTAATTGACTGGCCCAGTCCTCTGGTCAGTAATCAAATGGTGTGAATTAGCCCTATGATACTGTTTCAATTCAGAGAAAATACTCTATACTAAGATTTTCTTATTTGTTCTGAAGCATGTCTAAATGAAACAACGGTGAGATAAAGGATTTCAGGGTCTATGTTTCAACCCGGGCTTCATCCAAACAAAAATATTCTGCAGTGCCAGTATGCAGTGTACAGTCTTTTGTTTTCAACAGTACAAACGCAAAATTGTACAGATAAACAGTATGTTCGTGTTCATGACATAAATTTTACTGTTTTCGCGGCAATCATCAATCATGGCCAATTTCCTGAAATCGTTGTGTGTGTCCAATACAACAAATTGTAAAATCACTCTTTGGGTCTTGAAGTTAGCTTACGTCACTGCCTTGCATTGCGTATTGCCCAGTTTGTCCAGATAATAGGCAAGTAAAAGTTATGGGTGGGTGTGTACCCCTAGTCCAAATCAATCGACTTTTTTCAGCTTTTTGAAGTTCAGCCAACGACTTATCGTAATACCGGCAAACAGTCTTTCACACCTTCGCAAATCTCATGTCTGTAAGGGTGTGAGGCAAGGGCTTCCTTAGCTCAGAACGTCACCCAGCGCGCAGCATACGAGAGAACATTGTAAGCTTAGTGCCTAAATATTTTAGTTTGCTATTGTCACGTATCTTTTAACGAGATCACCAATGGTCACATGTCGCGTACAGCTGATCACCATGCCGAATGAGTAAATTAAAATGACTTGTTGGGCTATCTGATTAGGTGTACTATGCTTTTGTGCCAAATATGGGAAATAAACATTCCAAGAAGGATAACAGTCGATGTCACATCCTCATTCATTGGGAAACATTTGTGCGGCAAGGAGGTAATTCTCGTATCTACACTACACAATCTGTCAATCATGAAGAAGGTGATTCAAAATGGCGACCCGACAATGCAGCGACAAGCTTTCTTTGTTTTTCTTCAATCAAAACATGTACTAAATAGTCCTAACACATCACTTTTTGCAGGATTTGTTTACTCTGAAAATGCAAGGGAACATTGGTCGATTGCATCATTTGTCTCATGCTCCAAGGAAATGATAGTTCTGTCAAAAGTTGACGTCCAACCATGGAGGGAGAAAGAAAGACTACCTCAATGGTCCAACACAGCTACACTCAGTGTGATAGTTTTAAGACAGGGTAGTGAATTTTGTTTAATGCAGTTTCATAAATGACAAGCACTATGAAATCTTATTACCATAACTTTCGAAACTTTATTGTGTTTATCCTCAAAATGTTAACATGATGGAAATCATATGTAGGGGGGCAAGTTGCCAAATTTTGACCCCAAGCTTTAATGTGTAGCAATCGGACTGCTATCACAGTAATCGACATCGTATTTGGAATGTGATTAGGGGCTAAATAATTTGAAACTTCAAACTCAGATTTTCATTTTCGATGTGTCTAAAAACTGAATGTAATTTTTCGTGATAATTAGTTACGTTTAATCCATAGACGACTCAACCATATTTCGAAGTGTTTGGCGCTTATCTACCGGACATATGGGCTGTCTCTGTGTGTTGCTTTTCGCACCTTTTGTCATACGTTCTGGCTAACTTCGCCAAATTTGTAGCGCCCTGAATAGCTTCTACTAAAAATCTATCCAAAACGGGACAGCAGTATCACTTCACTTAATATGAGGTCACATAACTTGTTAAATGCTATCATTACAGAGCAAAATGAGTACGACAAACAGCATGTGATTGAATGTCATAAAACTGAGGTGGTCCGAAAACTGTCACACTGAGTGCACTGTACTACTACTGCAGCTACAACATGCAATGCATTGAACCGAAACACTCAGGCGCAGGATTGCTCCACTTTTTATAAAATAAAATCGACCGTGAAAAGTTTAAACTAAGACTGATACTGTCTTATTTCATACAAAGATATGAATCGTAGCCTCATCGTACTTTCCAATCTGTCCCGAGTATTCTATTGCTTTGTCTACTTGCCCTTTGTCCTTCAGAGTCAGAATCTGACTCTGATTTGGAACCACTCATCCCGGATGCCTGGGGTTGCCTATGCGCCTTCAAGCTAATTCCCCTCGAAATCACTAGAATTCTGGTCAACATAGTCTTCGCCGGAAGCAACTTAACAAGTCCCTGCAGCTGGACCGCCGGTGCGGCTTCCTTGCCAGTGTTTACTGGGCGTCTGTGAGCAATGTTTATATAGCCGACTTTGTTTGTGGTCTAATTTATGCAAGGACTGCTAAATACACTCTAATTTATGCAAGAACTGCTAAATACACTTTCATGTCAATAGCGTGGTACAAATGACGTCAATTGTATCTGTTGGTCAATATGCAAATACTGCTGCCTGGCTTGGGTGCGAAGAGGCCACCTGATCACCAGGCATGAAACAGGAGTCAAATTTCACCATTTGCACACATCTTTCTGAACTGACACAATATGCAATCCATAGACAGGTCCCCTAGCTGAGTTTTTGAAGGGAAATCATAAAAACTTTGGAAATGATGTCATAGGCCCTTCAAGTGTATACTGTGTGACTATACCTCTAACCCTATCACTGTCCCTATACAGCCATTTAATGCTGTATCTGTTCTCAGGAACATTCACGAACGTTCATTTACTTTAAGCATTGGATTAGGTCTAGCAAATCTCTCTAGCAAAACACTGGAACCAATGATGTCATAAATTGTCTTTTTGCCATACTGATGAGCCTCTTTGTACAGCAAACGTTACTGAATATTTCAAAAACACAAAAACTACTATCAACCCACCTACTATAAGAACACAAATTAAATATGTGATGAGAACACAATTAAAAGTCATAATCAAATGCAGTTTAATTACAGCCATGCAAAAAAGTATTACTACTCCTGATGAATTTATAGGAAGCTGGAAGATTTAATGTCTGCACCATTGCACTTTATAAAGAAAAATAACTTGAGTCAAACATTTCTTGATACACATGATATTAACTCCTTGAAAATATTTGATGATACTCAGTCAAACATTGCAACACTCATGACTTAATAATGTAGCAATGTTTTGACTAGAGCATTTATCAAAGGAAAACCTGAGCTAGAAACTCCAAAATACAGTTATTAACCAGTACTGTCTGTAAGGTTATGCATAGTGTTATCAGAGTACAGGAATGTAGCAATACCAAGACACCATTACTGACTGTGTTCCTTTTCTTCTCGAGCTATTTGCTGCAACCTTTTTGCATAATTCTGTGCCATTGAGTTTATAATTGATATCACAAAATAAGTTACCATAATAATGATTAGCTTTTCAAAGAACCATGACAACCAGTTTGAATTCTGCAAGATAAAAATGAGAATAAATTATGTCATTTGATAAATTCAATTCTGAAAATTTACAGTGCACTGCAGTGATACCATTGGTACAATAACGTTGATGAACGCGGAGATTACACTTTAGCAGTATAGACAGGGAAACTTATTATATACCTCAAGACACATTCCTATGTGACATTATGGGAAACAAACACTCACATATGCCCAATTTGATTTACTGTATCATGTAAAGGCACACAACGTTCAAATATGGGGAATTGCATGCATATATATCTTAAAGGGACAAAGTCGCCCATTTTGCATGAATTTTGTTTGATACGAGATACTACCGGTACTTATATTGTTTGACATGTTGAAAGATACTGAATGAACAGGTGACCATGCATATATTCAACCCTGGTTTTAGACAAATTAAATTAAACCATTGTGAAAATAAATTAATGGTCATGACCATTAATTCATTTTCGCACTGGTTTAATTTGTCTAAAACCGGGGTCGAATATATGCATGGTCACCCATTCAGTATCTTTCAACATGTCAAACAATATAAGTAGTATCTCGTATCAAACAAAATTCATGAAAAATGGGCGACTTTGTCCCTTTAACTACCTTCATTCTGGCTACTATTTGCATCGCTATCAGTGAACATTCCATTTGTTAAAAAGGCCAGTGCAAGGTCTGAAAATGTTCCCCAGTATGATCATACGGTAGTAGCGACATTAAAGTTGGCAACCTCAATTGATACTTCTCTTGAAATCTAGTGTAAACTATGTGTGCTACAATGTACTAATAATCATTACTATAGTGAAAGATGAGAATGTTAAATGAAAGAATATAATCAAACCGAATAAGATCATGGAATGCTAAATGGACCAAGCCATCTACCATTGCTCAGCATCAAGTACAGTTTATTTTATGTCATTAAACATTATTTAAGGTAGCCAAGTTGTATATTTTTACCCATTGCAAGTATTATATATCACCTGAAAGCTATTTCAATAAATTTTTTGGTTTCATCATGAAAATTATTGAGTGATGAATATTTATGAAGAGTTTAGTGAAAATGTAAAGAAATTGGGCAAACTGACGTAAAACAGTTTAAGTCAGAGAGGAAGCAGTTATTGTCTAGGTATCAACGAGCACTTTAGAATACTGGCAACAAAAACATGTCTCAGATTTTTGAAAAGGCCTTAGTTTTTTTCACAGTGTTGAATCAAAGTTTATCAACTGATTAGTCTCACAATGCTGTCTAATTAAGTAGCGATAATTCAACCAAAAATCTTAATACTTGTGCCAGCAGCTTACTGACTACGCATGCGCAGATTCATAAATATACTATGCGAGTAATCGGAAGTGTACCCTACTTTCATGGGCGCCGCCATGTTTTTTTGAGTACTCATAAATAAACAAATATGAAACGTGCAAATTATTATTTTATAACATGCCATTTATAGAATATATCTCTTTTATTAGCCAGTAAGTATTATTATCCACCTTGTCGCTGATACAAAATATCATTAATATCACGCCTAAAAATGGGAAAGGAAGAAAACTGTCTTGCATATGAACGGGGCATATGCAAAGAATGCTGGGATTTAATTTTCGGAAAGCGCCCCCTGCTGTCAATAACTAGATTCAAAATTACAAGTTTTTAGTCAGAACGCTATAGTTTTCAGCTTGCAAGCGGAAGTAGGCAGTGTGGTTACCATTGCAATGATAATGATGGCAAGATAAGTCCCTTGTTTAACACAATACACTGTTATCATGGTAAAATTTGCAAATTTTTGTCCAACATTTTAACACATTACAGAAAATCTATACCTGCACTGCTGCAGGGTTTGACGTCGTGTACGTACGTGAACTGCTTTCATTAGAGGTAAACTGGGCATTGTTGTCATACAAACGTATATGAAGTAACAATTAATTCTATTTTATCATGAATCAATACAAATAACATTGCTAATCTTACCCAGTGGCGCGACACCTAGGGCTGAGCCCTATATAATATTAAACAAGCGACCTAGCGGCCGATATAGCTCCGCTGTGTTTATGTAGAGAATAACTATTTTTGACACATGTTGATGAGGAAGGTGGAAATCTTTGATAGCTCAATGCAGTGGCCAGAAAAAAGTGGCTAAAATAAGCTGCAAAAATACACAATTGAAGATTTTATCATACTTTGAATATATCACATCGGATCATCCCTAAGAACATGTCAATGAAAGCTATTTGATGAGTAGTTTTTTGAGAATAAAATTTTCCGACCAAAAATGGCAACAATTGCCCCCCAAAATAAACATTGCAGATTTCATCATTATTTCAATAAATATCGTTTAGTTCATCTATAGAAACCTGTATACCAAATTTCAAAGCTATCAGATGAGTAGTTTTGGAAATACACATTTTTTGACCAAAAATGGCAAAAATTGCCCCAAAAATACAAAATTACAGATTTCATCAGAAATTCAATATATATTACTTAGCTCATCTGTAGAAACCTGTATACCAAATTTCAAAGCTATCAAACCAGTACTTTTTGAGAAATACATTTTTTCACCAAAAATGGCAAAAATTGCCCAAAAATTACAAAATTGCAGATTTCATCATAATTTCAATAAATATCATTAAGGTGATCTGTAGAAACCTGTATACCAAATTGCAAAGCTATCAGATGAGTAATTTTGGAAATACACATTTTTTGACCAAAAATGGAAAAAAATTGCCCTAAAATACAAAATTGCAGATTTCATCATAATTTCAGTAAATATCATTTAGTTCATCTGTAGAGACCTGTATATCAAATTTCAAAGCTATCAGATGAGTAGTTTTGGAAATACACATTTTTTGACCAAAAATGGCAAAAATTGCCCCAAAAATACAAAATTATACATTTCATCAGGAATTCAATATATATTACTTAGTTTATCTATAGAAACCTGTAAACCAAATTTCAAAACTATCAGACCAGTACTTTTTGAGAAATACATTTTTGACCAAAATCTCAAAAATTGCCTTAAAAATGCAAATTTGCATATTTCTGGACAATTTGAACAAATCTGAAATAGATCATCCCTAGGAACACATGTACCAAATATCAAAGCTATCTGACTGGTAGTTTTGAAGAAGAAGATTTTTAAAGATTTTTTTACCAAAATGACAAAAATTGCCTTAAAAATACAAATATGCAAATTTCACCACAATTTGAACAAATCTGACTGAAGTCACCTTAAGTAAACTGCATTCATAGTAGAAGATTTTTTTACCAAAAACAGCAAAAAAATGTCCAAAAAATACAAATATGCAAATTTCACCATGATTTTAACAAACTGAAGTGAGGTCACCCCAAGTGAACTGCATATAAAATTTCAAAGCAATTCAACTTGGGGTTTCAGAGGAGAAGGCAATTGTTGACTGACGACGACGACGGAAAATCAACCTATAAGCTCTTGATAAGCTCCGCGTCGCTGACAGCGGAGCTAAAAATACCGCCAATGGCACTTGGACATAATGAACGCCCAGTAATATCGGCATTTATCAACAACCCCACTCACTGTGAAATTAGGCGGACCATGAAGTCAATGTGCAACATATAGCTGATTTTTCACATTGCGATTTTAAGCCCATTTTTATGAGAAAAGGGACATGTATATGTATATGGAGAAAAAACTGAAGACATATTTGTGAATGGTTTGTTGACCAAGTGACAATCATGTATGCATCTCTTGAAAATTTTGTGGTTATAAGGTATAACAGTAGCATAAGAATAATGAGGTTAGAATAAGTGTAGTAAAGCTATGTTGACAGTAATTAAGATTACAAAATTATACACTAAGGGAAGCAAATCTGAATGAAATAAATGTTGAAAGTAGTAATTGAAGCTAAGATAGGAATAAACTGAATTACTGCTAAAAGGTTGGTTAAAGGCCATTACAGGAATTGGTGAATACCATGGTGTTTGAAACGAAAAGCCAATCTTACCTGCCACTCTTATTACAAAAAGGTCTATAAATATTAGTCAATTTAAGGAGGCAAGATGATTAAGTAGGGCAGCAAAGTCATGGTCATCTTTTTGTCTAATACCTTGTGTAAGATAAACTTCACATAAATCTTGCTATAGATTTGTTGCTAATGGGCAATAACTGTGTTTCAGATCATATTTGAGAGCAATCCATCCATGACAGGTTTTAACTGTAATATATCTTCTATTTAGAGGAGAGAAACTTCTCAAATAATTATTGTTCCCTGTAATTTCCTGTGAGAACACACGGACAGATGGTCAGGACAGATGCTTGTGCTAGCTTGATAACTAACCTAAAACTTGTAACTCCATTGTCTAGGAGTAAAGACTGTAACATGTGATGTCCTGCATACTTAACCCTTTCACCACAATGGTTTTAGCCAACCCATTGTTATCAATGGTGATCTTGGACCTGCCTACAGGGAACTGGGGGTGAATAGGTTAATCTCTGGAATGTGAATGTCAAAGTCTGTATATTGACTCAAGGATGTTTACTCAAGATTGAAGTGAGCAGATATGAGATATTATCATACATGCTATGCCTGTATTGCCATTCTTCTATTGTTCAGACGGTACTGATATGAGCCCATATTTTAACTAGTGAAAATACGAATTATATTTTCACTGTAACCGAACTACTTACAGCGACGCGGACGCGTGACTTTCGCTGTATGCATGACCTTCGTTGGATAAACATATAAAACAGCTGAGCGAATAAGACAAATGACAATCCGAAACGTCATTATGATTATATGGTCAAAATTTTGTTGTTTGCAGTCACTTCATGGGCATTGCCCTTAGGCACAAGTACAGTTGTACCAAAAACATACAAACAAACGTATTGAAAATTTGTATAATTTGCCGACACCTGTCAATTCACGGCCGGTCCTGTGGCGGTGCACGGTGCAGTGTTTTCGTGTCATCTACGCTGCTGAAGATTACACCATGGAAGTATCATTACACGTAAAGATATCGGTTGACAGAGCATCATGATAGAATCGGTTTACGACAAGTTTCCTGTTGTTCTGGGCGGTGACATCGTTTACAGTCGTAAATGAGCCACGAAAATCCAACCGCACTGAAAATACTCGCAACAGACAAGGTTGAAGCCTTGAAGGTGCACATATTTCCGATTTGTACCTGTCAGTTCACAGGTCATGATCGTGTCTGGTGGCCGGTGGCGCCGATGAGGTGCGGGTTTCAGATACAATGTGCCATCTAGGGAAAGTCAAACTTTCGCTTCGGTTGTTAAAGGAAGTTTAGTTCTATTTAGGCAAGCCAGGAAGGAAAATATACGAGCAGAAGACGGAAATACCTTTGAAATGTACTTTTATTCGTACAGCAACAAAATCACGAACGAGTTACGACACTACAGCTTACAGTGTACTCACTTCATGTTTTCACTAATCCGCTTATACTGAGATGGTAAATTCGGCATATTTGACGTCTTGGAACATGTATAATTCTTCGAGATAAACTGACTGGTAGTGGTACGGGTATTATATCCACTGTATGTGCATTCATAGATGTCGTAGAGCTGCTTGCTCTGTGCTCTAAGCTGTTCATACTCGATAAGAGTTTGAGCGTGGCGCGAGTATTTTGACCCGATTTTGGCGGCCTCATAACTTTCACGCAGGGATGAGGTTATGTATTGCAACACGAAAACACACCCATTTTGTGAACTTCCGCCTATGTTTTACATCCACCGTCATTTTAAACTAAAGATAAATCTTCTTCAAATTGTGAAAACCTGTGTCGACATCGTAATATTTAAATTGTTTGCTGTAAAAGTGCTCCATAAACCCTCCTTTGCAGTGGAATGGCCCAATAGCGGAATAATATCAAGAAGTGATACGGTTGTCATCACTCCTTAGCAACCAACTTTTTATAAGTACAGCCTGGAGGAAGCAAGGTCGATTTCAAGTTGATTTCGTTGCTAATTTCGGAGCGTCTGTAGGAAAACAGTCATAACCAAAGCATGCATGTATGATAAAGGGGTTATTACACGAAGTTAGGGCGATACCGCGTCGTATTCTCGTGATGTGTCCGTATTTTGACTCGTTGCTGCGCAACTCGTCAAAATACGGACACATCACTCGAATACGACACGGTATCGCCCAAACTTCGTGTAATAACCCCTAAATATGACAAATGCCTAGGGTCGTCTCAAATGTGAGAATCTATGAAATATGAAATATGAAATAGTTTTTTGATGCCCAAAAGAGCAAGGAAATCTCTGATACTTCCATTCAGTGCATCCTCCATGTTTCTAGCATTCATCTAACACACATTTCTGTTCCATAACTCATAAAACAGTCCAAAATGCAGGATTGGTGTACCTTCCAAAAATACACATATGGAAGGCCCCTAAAATCAATTAGTTAAAAAAGGGGTCAACAATTTCCCATATCTATCTAACCGCTGATCCGTTTGGCACCATTTTGAGGAATTGGAACCTTGAACATGGTCTAAACATCTGTACCAAATATCAACACAGTCTGTTCAGCAGTTTTTGACTTTTTGTCGTTTACGGAAAATTTTCACTGTCCGACATCCACTCAACCCCATCACAATAACATGATGACCTACGGTCATTATGTTAAAAAACTGAGACAGGTTTTTAGAAACAACCTATTGTACAAACGTCTGTGGAAATCTGGTGAAGTTCCGTTCACTTGTTCTTGAGTTAAAACTCTTTTGAGCGTGCTGCAATGTGACAAAATGCCAAATAGAGAAAAAGGCGATTTTAATAGTAAATTGGTTGTTTTTTCTTTGAATGACCATAAATAAGTACCTGACTAACAAAACATCAAAACAAAATAGTTAAATTAACTATATTCAACCCCCAAAGCATATTCACTCATTGAAATCATTGTCAACAGCCGAAATGAGGCTAAAAGGGTGATTTTCAGGAGCCATGTACCTATTCAGAGTGCAATCTACTCACTGGCTGGTGACTTAATAAACGGCGAGAGTGCCAGGGAAGGAATTATGCATTAATATGCTGAAGATTAGCTGTAAGAGTTAGATAGAGTATTAACTGTTCAACCCAAAATATGCTATGGCATAACTGCTAAGGCAACTCGGTGCCGTTTGTGGACACAAGCATAATACAATGTAATATGTCAGCATTTGATCTCGTAAAAGGCACTGATGGAGCAATCCTGATAATGAGTGATACAGCGAATAGAACATTGCTGCATCTGCCGCAGATACTGATCTAACAGAAATCTGACTGTGTTGAGAAGCATTAAGTAGTGTGAAGTTAATTGAGGGTTCATTTGCATATTTAATGAACTTTGTAATTGGGGATATAACTAAGAAATTACGGTAACAAATTTGGTGAAGCCTGCTTTAGATATTGGTCTGATAAACATCTCATGTGAAATACCTTGTGTGAAGCACTGAGCAAAGTCACATTAATAAAGAGCTCATTTGTATATTCAATGAAGATTTGTAATTAGTCAAAGAACTCTGAAACAACTGCATCAAATTTGATAAAATCTGCTGCAGATACTAATCCAACAGATATCTGACGACTGGTTGTGAAGCATTGAGTAGTATGAGGTTACATTGAGGGTTCATTAGCATTTTTAATGAACTTAGTAATTAGTAATATAACTCAGAAATTATGGCATCAAATTTGGTGAACCTGCTATGGGTATTGATCTGATAAACATCTTGTTGTTGCGATTAGTGCTGAGCAGCGTCAAGCTAATTAAGGGTTCCTTTGGAATTTAATAAACTTTGTAATTAATAACATTACTCTGAAATTTCTGTATTAAATTTAATGGAATGTGCTAAAGATGTTGATCTGATAGATATATCTAATTGTCTAATGAAGCATTGAGGAGTGTCAAGGTAATAAAACACTCTTTTGCATATTGAATGAAGTTTTGTAATTAATGATTTAACTTCGAGAGTACTGTGTGAAAGTTTATGAAACCTGCAACAGATTTCTGAATCTTTTGTAAAGCATACTACTATGTAAGGAACTTGTTGTACACAACATGAGCACATTCATTCCACATCTGGTTTGAACTTCATGCGCATTGAAAACTGATTAACACCACTTAACATTTCTGTGGTGTAGACTGTTTCTGGAGTCATTTTGGCTGACATGAACCAATCAATGGTTGTCCCAACACATTGTGTGTCATTGCCATTTTTAGGGGCCCAAGCCTACTGCTGGGCCCCTATTGGTTTTACTGGAGTTCAATATTCTTCTTCTTCCTAAGATTCTTCTTCTTCCGTAACTTTTTTGTCAACCTAGAACTGAACATGGGGCCCGGGGGCACCGACGTCCTTGTACCTCCTTACTGTTTATTATTTGCCATAAATGTGAAATTTGGCAAAAAGTCAAATTGTTTGGACATAAATGAAAGTTATTTGAACTGGTTGGTTACTGCTCCAGCATAAGTTCAAGTGTGGATTCTAAGTATCAACAGCCTGATATGTGTGAAAGTGAATTAAGAATAAGAGATGGGACTCGATAGGATCAACAATATCTAAAACAGGAAACGGTGAACTTATATAATACAGAAGGGGAGAAAAATTTAGCCACAAAATATTGTAATATAATTGACAATGGCTAATCTATAAATCAAATTACGTAAACTGGATTGTTGGCATTGTATTTATTGTCCATCAAATAGAAAATAAATTTGGGCCATTGACTGGCACATTTGCTTGTTACACTCACCACACTTGTACTTAGTATTTGGAGTGTACACCTATCTACAATACAATGATAAAAAGTTTGGACTCTGTAGGTCAACAGTGCATCTTTAATGTATGAGACTAAATAAGCTTACCCCTCAAGTACCGGTATGTATAGGCCAAAAACAATATTTAATTTTGAATTATGTAGTGCAGGGAAGGACATACAATATGGTGAAAAGCAAACTAAATATAACAAGCGACCTAGCGGCCGATATAGCTCCGCTGTGTTTATGTAGAGAATAACTATATTTTTGACACATGTTGATGGAGAAGGTGGAAATCTTTTATAGCTCAATGCTATGGCCAGAAAAAAGTGGCTAAAATAAGCTGCAAAAATACACGATTGAAGATTTCATCATACTTTGAATATCTTATATCGAATCATCTCTAAGAACATGTCAACCAAAGCTATCTGATGAGTAGTTTTTTTGAGAATAAAATTTTCTGAAAAAAAATGGCAACAATTGCCCCCAAAAATAAAGATTGCAGATTTCATCATAATTTCAAAAGATCAAATTTAGTTCATCTATAGAAACCTGTATTCCAAATTTCAAAGCTGTTAGACCAGTACTTTTTGAGAAATACATTTTTTGACCAAAAATGGGAAAAATTGCCTCAAAAATATATAATCGGAGATTTCATAATCATTTCAATAAATATCATTAAGATCATCTGTAGGAACCTGTATATCAAATTTCAAAGCTATCAGATTAGAAGTTTTGGAAATACACATTTTTTGACCAAAAATGGCAAAAGTTGCCCCAAAAATACAAAATTACAGATTTCATCAGAAATTCAATATATATTACTTGGCTCATCTGTAGAAACCTGTATACCAAATTTCAAAGCTATCAGACCAGTACTTTTTGAGAAACACATTTTTTGACCAAAAATGGCAAAAATTGCCCCAAAATTACAAAATTGCAGATTTCATCATAATTTCAACAATTATCATTAAGGTGATCTGTAGGAACCTGTATACCAAATTTCAAAGCTATCAGATGAGTAGTTTTGTGAAAATAGATTTTTGACCAAAAATGAAAAAATTACCTCAAAAATTCAAATTTGCAAATTTATCCACACAATTTGATAAACTCTGAAACAGGTCATCCCTTTGGACCTAGATCCTAAATTTCAAAGTTACCTGACATGCAGTTTTGAAGATTTGAAAGATTTTTTGACCAAAAATTACAAAAATGGCCTAAAAATACAAATATTCAAATTTCACCATGATTTGAACAAACCTAACAAAAGTAAACTGTATATCAAATTTCAAAGCAATCGGACAGGTGGTTCCAGAGAAGAAGATTTTTTTTACCAAAAACACCAAAAATTGCCCCAAAAATACAATATGCAAATTTCACCACAATTTGAACAAACTTAAGTGAGGTCACCCCAAGTGAACTGCATATAAAATTTCAAAGCAATTGGACTTGCGGTTTCAGAGGAGAAGGCAATTGTTGACGGACGACGACGGACGACGACGACGGACGACGACGGACGACGGACGACGACGGAAAATCAACCTATTTGATAAGCTCCGCGTCGCTGACAGCGGAGCTAAAAACTGAATATACAATTATATGGAAATGTTGTTTTACAGTCATGAGTATCTGGTGTGTGCCAAGAGACAAATATTAAAATTGGACAGTATCATCCTGACCACAGTTGTCGGTATAAAATATTATGCTATTCACGATAGTTATACAACATAGCTTGCATTTTGTTCACAGTAGAACTGAGTTTTACATGTAAGATAACTTTCTCGTAAACTGTAAATTCTGGCTTCTGGCAGCTCAAACGTCGCAATACTACATTTTTTGATATGATACGGAGTGACTTGCACACATATGCAATATGCAGTGACAATCGATATATTCATAGTAAGAGTACTACATTCAAGCATAGTGATGTTAACAACTACATGCATGCAGGTGCACGATTTCAAGTAGCCACGAGGAAATTCTAATGGTCTTTTAGTGGAAATATAGGTATTAAACAACAGTGAAACAAACAATATTAGTTATCGTGACCGTGCTAAAGTGCAATCTCGGATCATGTATGATCTGATGATCCTGCCAAATTGCCATGTCGGATTATGCCGTGATTCTGAAGTGCGCGTACTTCCTTAGTAAATCGGTCAACATAAGCACACACTGTCTTTAGCGATCGAAGTCAACAATGATGTCAAAATCAATGCACAACTGATGAAATTACCCAAAATAAGCAACAGAAAACTAAAAGTTATCACTGTGTCGAAAGGACAGTACATCAACATAAAACGACGCTAGTTTGTTATTAAATGGACGTAGAAGGAGAGAGAGCGTTCCCTCGCTCTCACCCAGCTATTAGTACGGGCCGCCGGTGGGATTGCCTCGCTAAAGCAATGGCTTCGCCGGTCGGGTGAGTACCGAGTACGGAGGCCATCATTCTTCAGTCTATCGAAGGAGCGTTTCGTGCCAAAAAATACATGACAGCAACAAAAGTACCATCACTGTGAACTTCATATTTACAAAACATCATCAAATACACGCTAAAAACTTCAAAACGTCAAAATTCGCAACACCCGAGAAACAAGATGGCGTCGGTTTGATTTTTCAAAGTCCTTGCAAAACAACACTAACTTGTTATGAGCGCATGCGCATATTAAGGGGAGACCCATTTGATTTCGGGGGGTATGTAGGAAGTGGGTGTGGGAACTTTGTTTTTGACAGAGACAACTTTTTATTTTTACTGTCAGACCTGCATCAATTTTTTTATTCAAATGGAGTAGCAGTGCAATTTTTCAAATTTAAGCCAGTGTTTCACATATCACAGGATGGTTTTATGTATTCATTTTACATTCCAACAAATGAAAACAAAATGGAAAGTCTAGTATATATACAACTTTAAATTATAGAACACTTTTTGGCAAATCAACTGTGATCAGTACTATACCTGCTTTCTTTAAAACAGTCAATTCCTTTTAAGTTTTCAGGGGAGATGTTATCTTTTGTGGTCAGAGAAACAAGGCTCACACATTGTATTTCATTATATTTGTTGTTCCTCAATTTTTCATTGACAACTTGTAATCTTTCTAACATATTTATATTGAGAGAATAATATATTGGTTTTAACACTAGTTTATTGACTCCTGTCTTGTGTTTTAAATTTTTACAATTTACAGAAGTCAAATAGTCCCATCTACATATATTGCCTATGCCATTGAGATATTGGAACAGAAATCCTGAAATTTGATTTCTTGGGTCAGACAAGCGACCTAGCGGCGATATAGCTCCGCTGTGTTTATATAGAGAATAACTATTTTTGACACATGTTGATGAAGAAGGTGAAAATCTTTGATAGCTCAATGCAGTGGCCAGAAAAAAAGTGGCTAAAATAGCTGCAAAAATACACAATAGAAGATTTCATTGTACTTTGAATATATCACATTGGATCATCCCCAAGAACATGTCAACCAAAGCTATCTGATGAGTAGTTTTTGGAGAATAAAATTTTCTGATTAAAATGGCAACAATTGCCCCCAAAAAAAAATTTGTAGATTTCATCATAATTTCAAAAGATCAAATTTAGTTCATCTATAGAAACCTATATACCAAATTTCAAAGCTGTTGAACAGTACTTTTTGAGAAACACATTTTTTAACCAAAAATGGAAAAAATTGACCCAAAAATTCACAATTGCAGATTTCATCATAATTTCAAAAAATATTACTTAGTTCATCTATAGAAACCTCTATACCAAATTTCAAAGCTATCAGGTGAGTAGTTTTGGAAATACCGGTATACATTTTTTGACCAAAATTGGCAAAAATTGCCCCTAAAATACAAAATTACAGATTTCATCAGAAATTCAATATATATTACTTAGCTCATCTGTAGAAACCTGTATACCAAATTTCAAAGCTATCAGACCAGTACTTTTTGAGAAACACATTTTTGACCAAAAATGGCAAAAATTGCCCCAAAATTACAAAATTGCAGATTTCATCATAATTTCAATAAATATCATTAAGGTGATCTGTAGGAACCTGTATACCAAATCGCAAAGCTATCAGATGAGTAGTTTTGGAAATACACATTTTTTGACCAAAAGTGGCAAAAATTGCCCCAAAAATACAAAATTGCAGATTTCATCATAATTTCAATAAATATCATTTAGTTCATCTGTAGGAACCTGTATACCAAGTTTCAAAGCTATCAGATGAGTAGTTTTGGAAATACACATTTTTTGACCAAAAATGGCAAAAATTGCCCCAAAAATACAAACTTACAGATTTCATCAGAAATATATATTACTTAGTTCATCTATAGAAACCTGTATGCCAAATTTCAAAACTATCAGACCAGTACTTTTTGAGAAATACATTTTTTGACCAAAAATGGCAAAAATTGCCTTAAAAATGCAAATTTGCATATTTCTGCACAATTTGAACAAATCTGAAAAAGATCATCTCCAGGGACATATGTACCGAATATCAAAGCTGTCTGACCGGTAGTTTTGAAGGAGAAGATTTTTAAAGATAATTTTACCAAAAATGACAAAAATTGCCATTAAATACAAATATGCAAATTTCACCACAATTTGAACAAATCTGACTGAAGTCACCCTAAGTAAACTGCATATCAAATTTAAAAGCAATCAGACAAGCGGTTTCAGAGAAGAAGATTTTTTTTACCAAAAACACCAAAAAATGCCCCAAAAATACAAATATGCAAATTTCACTACGATTTGGACAAACTTAAGTGAGGTCACCCCAAGTGAGCTGCATATAAAATTTCAAAGCAATTGGACTTGCGGTTTCAGAGGAGAAGGCAATTGTTGACTGACGACGACGACGACGACGACGGAGGAAAATCAACCTATTTGATAAGCTCCGCGTCGCTGACAGCGGAGCTAAAAAGGGAAGGAAAACATCGAGTGCACTGAGGTGTAAAGTAGTGAATGCTTATATCATGAGTGCTGGGGGAAAAAAAAAAACACATAAGAATTGCTAGTGGTAAAAACATTTGCGCTGCCTATGGCAGCATAAAGGCAAAGAATACATGAGAATGAAGTTTCCAAAATTTTGCTCATTTCAAGTGCATTGTGACAATTCCTTTTTTATTTCTGTCTGTTATGAGAATTTTTTTTCTCAAGCCATTACAGGCTTAATTTTTTTCTTTTATTTCACCTGGTGACAATTTTTTTCTCAAAATCCTCCATACCCCCCAGAAATCAAGTGGTTCACCCCTATGTGAGCCCCTGACCTATACGGGCCAGTGGATTACTTCCTCAGTAGAACTGATATGCCTGCCAGTATCGGTGTTTATCGCCTACGGAGGCCATCATTCTTCAGTCGATCAAAGGCGCCTTTCGTACAAAAAAATACACGACAGCCGCAAAAGTGCATCACTGTCAACTTCATAACTATAGAACATATTGAAATACACAGTGAAACGTTCACAACGTAAAAAATGTTCCCATATTGAGAAACAAGATGGCGTCCGTTTCGATTCTTCAATTCAGATTTTGTCCTACAGTTGTGAGCATGCGCAGACGGTAGCTTCAGCGAAAGTGAGTCAAAATCAAGTAAATATAAAATAAAAATGGATAAAAATATTGTTTAAAAATAACACAAGGCATGTATCACCAAATTTTGAACATTTCTGACGGCATTTCAACTATACGAACACCCATGCCAAACATCACAATAATCAAATCAGTGTTTTGAGGAAAAATTGAAAATAGTGGTTTTCAGAAAAAAGCTAAAAAAGTGACTTTAAAATGATTCAATCAAAAAAGAAAAAAACACCATTTGAGATACATGCCCAAGTGACCACCAGACCAAATTTCAGAAAAAGTTACTGAAGCGTTTCTGAGATACCTGCGTCCACAGCATACGGCCCACTATGTTGGCCATATTGGCCGCGCCATCACATTAGTACCTTGTGCCCACAGGGCACAAAGTACTAAAAACCGCTTACTGTAAAGTTCTCAAACTTGCAGCGCTAATAGACACTCATAAGTACTTGTGCACCTTGGTATACAAATTTCGAATGGTCACGTGACTTAGCGGCCATATTGGATTTTCCAAAATACCGTCTAGGACACTATGTGCTCACATTCGGCTTGAATTGGTCCATTCAAGAAATATTTAAACCAGAAAAACAAGAATGACAAAAGCAAATAAGGTCTCCAACTTAGGTACTGTAGGTCATCTTTAGGAACATCCATATCAACTTCTATAGCAATGGGACAAGCAGATCCTACATACATAAGCAAATGTCAACAAAAAAATTAGCCAGAGAAGGCTTGACAAAAAGAAAAAGTTCAAAGAGTGGGGAAAAAATAAAGAGTGGGAAAAATGTACAAGGGATCTGGTAAAAAGTAATACTACCTCATCAATCTTCTAGACCCTACCCCATCCTGTATATCAAATGTTCCACCCCTTGGTGACCATGTTTACATAAGGACAGATGGCAGGAAATGTATTTACAACCTTGGGAACTTTTTAATTAATGCTATGAGTGCTACCATTTGAATGTAAACAGCACTTAAATTAGTTACAGAAAGTGAAGTGCCTTCCACTGCGGAGGGTAATTACGACATCTGGAATTATCCTGGATCAAAATTTCTAATCACTTCTTGTGTGTCTTACATGGAAAAGTTGTAAAAAATTGATCTGCACTGAAAAAATTTACTTCAGCTGTGTTTTCTGGATCAAATTTTAGTACAAATTGATACCAAATATGACAAAATTATGTTTATAGCCTTCGAAACTCTCTCAGAACATATCCTTGGTTGGTGTAGGTCATTTAAGGTCACAAACTGAGAAAATACTGTCAAGGACAGTGTTTTTTGCTCATATTTGGTTTGAACTGGCGCATCAGAAATATTTAAACCAGAAAAACAAGAATCTTAAAAGCATATAAGGTCTGAAACTTTAGGTAGTGGATGTCAACTTTAGGAACACGCTTAGCAGAGGGACTGTTTCAACAGTCCTTCATGGTTTCAGCAGCTCTGGCAATATCTTTCAGTTCATGAACAATGACAGGAAATGACTCAAGGTTAGAGGAGTAGCCTCTTTCAGTCACTGCCACCACTCCTACACTGCATAATAGGTACACTGCATACAAATAGGTTAGAGATTACAGAACTCCAACTCAGATGCGTGGGCTGTTTCAGTTAATGCCACCACTCTTGTACATTTGCAGGATTTCACAGGAAAAGTACAGTATCTATGTACTTATTTGATAGAAGTATAATATGTAGAGTTCATTGATTCAAGAAGTTCATGAGGTTATTGACATGAAAAATCTACAACACCTTAGGGGTTAAACTTTTGTAAACAGAATAAATCACTTGTGCTAACATAAAATATTGTAAATTTGTTAAAAACTCACCGATGGTACATGTGTTCCAGGCTTGTGATGGAGTTTTTCTTTTTGCTTTTCAAGGTAATCCTTAAATGGTGCCTGTAAAGATTGACCAATATTTGGAATTTGTCTGAAAATAAAGATACTTTCATGGTTAGGATTTCAAAATTAATAAAATCACCCTTTTAAAAGGATCACAGTTGCTTTATTATACATTATAATAACAAATGTACTGTGAGAGTGACAGCTTATTCAAATGTACTCCAGACTGTTGGCAGGATTTGTCATATGATCAACAAACTTTTGAAGAAACCAAATCTCCTCCAAAAGAGGAAGTGCTGGAGTGCATAGTTTCTAGTAAATAGATTTGACCAATATTCATATCTATGTTGTTCATGGACAGAAGTCATGTGATCAATTTGAATTGATCAATTGATAACTTGAATAAACTATAGTAAGAGATGAGATCAGTAGGACTGTTTTGAACAATGTCAAAGGTCTAGTTTCTATATCTGTGGTGTTTAAAATTTTCACCTTTTGAGTTTATTGAGCTAAGATTGCTTATTTTTCGATGTAGACGAACATTCATAATAGAAGCATTGTAGTGCAACAGCTGACAATCCCAATGAACATTGCATCATAAAGAGTCCAAAAATAAACATTCCCTCATGAATAGGTATATATTACATCACTTGTTGATGTATATTCACACCATTCCATTTTCATATACCAAACAAGGATATGCACAGTATGCAAACAGATACCCAGTGAGGTGAAAAAAAAGTATGCAGTGAATCAAAATGACAGTAACAGTAAAGGGAAAAAAGTACTTGGTCCAGGTTCTAGCCAAGGTTTGTTCCAACAAACCAATTGAATGGACTTTAAAAAATACCACAATTATACGGTGTCGCTCAAATTTGATCAGAATTGGTATATACCAGTATGGGTTACCAATGATCAACAGTAAATGTTGTTTCTATCTGTTCAGTGGAGGAAAATTCTACGTGATGTTATGACAATGATTTCTGCACAGTACAACCATAAAAACAACAAGAAATATTTAAACCAAAAAAACAAGAATGACAAAAGTAATTAAGGTCTGAAACTTTAGGAACTGGAGGTCAACTTTAGCAACATGCATAGCAGAAACAAGCCCCTCTTAGTTTGACCATAGATGGTCTCCCCCCCCCCTCTACTGTCTATGGTTTGAACAGGTCTGTTAATATGTAACAGTTCATAAACAATGACAGGAAATGACTCAAGATCAGTGGAGTTGGCCTGTTTCTTACTGGCATGGCATCACTCCTGCATATTTGCAGGATTTCCCTTTTTCTTACCTCATTTGCACATTTTTGACACTGATGTGTTCATTTGAACAAATTCACATCTCAACCCCTGCATCTACCTGTACACCAAATACTGAGATGGTAGCTCTGGCGGTATGGGAGCCTTTGTGTGTGTCGGACATACATCCGCACATACATACCCACAAATATACAGACATACAGACGCCACCGACTCATCATATAAGCTCTTTTTGGTATTTTTATACAAAACCAAATATGAGCTAAAAAGTGTTCAACATGAAATCAGAGTATGGATACTTTTATCCAAAGTTAGTGGAAATAGTGGAAGTAGCTCTTTCTGCACCCATCACTAATGCCTGGCCAGAACGTGGAGCTAGTGCTTTGAAAAGAATTAAAACCAGGTTGAGAAACAGACTTTCAAATAACATGGTGAATTCTTTGCTGCACATAACTGTCAATGGACCAGACTTGTATTCTAATGAAGCCAGAACTGTTGTGAAAAAAGCTGTTCAAAATAGGCTAAGTATTAAGCCAAGGAAAACACTAAAACAATCAAAACTTCATAGGGAAGGAACAGAGACAAATGACAATGAAACAGACAAACAAAGCACAAGTACAACAATGGTAGATCAGAGTGTTCAGGTTGGGGAAGAGGATATCCTAGAGAATTTGATTGATGAAATTCAAGAGGCTAAAGCAGTATTTAATGATCTGTGCAATGTAAATTCAAGTGATGAGTCTGGATTTGAGGAAAGTGAGGGAGAATATTGATACTTTTCTCCAATAATTCACAGCATAATCCCAATGAGTGTATCTTGCATGTCTGTAATAGATTCACTGTGAAATAAAAATTGTTACTCCATGATAGAATGGGTTGACAGTACTTTTTTTTACCCAAATTGATCAAAAAAGCTTTAAAATGAATACAAATTTGATAATTACAGGGTGTAAAATAATGTCATTTTCATTGGACAATTTCAAAATTTCCGAACTAATGCCCGCCTATAAATTTTCCTTGCCCACCGATCAGAAAACATATCTACATCACTGTAGAAACATGCATATCAACTTCTATAGCAATGGGACAAGCAGATCCTACATCATTGGCAAATGTCAATACAAAAAATACTACCAATGGCGCTTGGACATAATGACCGCCTAGTATTATTGGCATTATCAACAACCCCACTCACTGTGAATTGGCAGACCATGAAGTCAATGTGCAACATATAGCTGAAAGACTATTTTTCACATTGCGATTTTAAGCCCATTTTATGAGAAAAGGGACATGTATATGTACATGGAGAAAAAGCAGAAGACATATTTGTAAATCAGTGGTTTGTTGAGTGACAATCATGTATGCATCTCTTGAAAAATTTTGTGGTTAAAAGGTATAACAGTAGTGTAAGAATAATGAGGTTAGAATAAGTGTAGTAAAGCTAAGTTGACAGTAATTAAGATTACAAAATTATACACTAAGGTTACTGCTAAAAGGTTGGTAGAAGGCCACCACAGGAATTGGTGAATACCATGGTGTTGGAAACGTAAAGCCAATCTTGCCTGCCACCCTTATTACAAAAAGGTCTATCAATATTAGTCAATTTAAGGGGGCAAGATGATCTACTAGGGCAGCAAAGTCATGGCTATCTTTTTGTTTAATACGGTACCTTGACTAAGTTCATGAACTTTACATAAATCTTGCTATATTTGTTGCTAATGGGCAATAACTGTGTTTCAGATCATTTGAGAGCAATCCATCCATGACAGGTTTAAATTGTAATATAGCTTCTATTTAAGGAGAAAAACTTCTCAAATAATTTTTTGTTCCCTGTAATTTCCTGTGAGAACACACGGACAGATGCTCAGGACAGATGCTGGTGCCAGCTTGATAACTACCTAAAACTTGTAACTTCATTGTGTAGGAGCAAAGACTGTAACATGTGACGTGGTGGATACTTAATCCCTGGAATGTGAATGTCAAAGTCTGTATACGGACTCAAGGATGTTTACTTTACAAATGCCTAGGGTTGTCTCAAATGTGAGAATCTAAAATATGAAATGTTTTTTTTATCGCTTTTGTTGCCCAAAAGAATGCGGAAATCTCTGATACTTCAAATCATGTACATGTACATCAACACTTTCATCAAGTAAATAATTTTGAAATAACATATATGAAACCAGAATTTGTAACTAGGTGTTTGAAGGAATTGTGCAATAACAAGGCGACTGGATTAGACAATCTGAGTGCTAAGATGCTTAAATTATCTGCTACTATCATTGCCCCCTCACTATGCAAAATTTTCAATCTTAGTATAAAATCTGGTATATTTCCTGATCAATGGAAAGTAGCCCGAGTTGTTCCCTTGTTCAAGGCTGGTTCAAAACAAGACCTTTGTAATTACAGACCAGTTTCAATACTACCAATTGTCTCCAAAATCATTGAAAAGCATGTGCACATTCAGTTGTACAAGCATATCAAGCCGCTATTGAACAATTCTCAATCAGGATTTAGAGAGCACCATTCGTGCGAAACAGCCTTGATTAAACTTAGCAACTTGTGGCTAAAAGCTATGGATAATGGAAATATTAATGGAGTAGTGTTTTAGGATCTGAAGAAAGCTTTTGATCTGGTTGATCATAGTGTATTGTCAGAAAAATTATCAATTTACAGGTGCAATGATAAATCTCTTCGGTGGTTTAACTCTTACCTACAAAATCGCATGCAATTGGTTCAATTTAGAAATTTTTACTCTACAAAGCAACATATTTTGACTGGCGTTCCCCAAGGTAGTATACTTGGGCCTTTATTTTTCATCATTTACACAAATGATTTGCCACTTTATATTGATAATAACATTGACATGTACGCAGATGATTCAACCATAACTACCAGTGCAAAATGTATTCAAGAAATTGAGACAACTTTGAACTCTGACTCAAAAATGTTTATAATTGGTGTAAGAATAATAGAATGGCCATTAATTGTGACAAGACAAAGACAATGATTGTAACAACGCAACAAAAACGTAGACATTTAAATAAACAAACTTTAGACTGTTATCTTGGTGAAACGGAATTGCAAGCAGTACACTGTGAAAAGATTCTTGGTACGCTTGTCGATGAAAATCTGTCATGGAAGCAGCACTGTGACAAGATTTTTAAAACATAGGGCCAAAGTCCCTGAAGCTACTATAGACATGGATACAAAATTAAGTATTTCCTGACTGTATGAAATTATCTCACTAAGGTCATCCTACGGACAAGTAAACTAAATATTAAAGCTGTCTGACCAGCGGTTTTGAAAGAACAAGCAACTCAACAGTTGACAGAGCTCTGTTGAGTTATGTAGAGAATAACCTTTTGTGACACATGTATTGATGAAGAAGAAGGTGGATATCTTTGATTAACATTGAGTTCTGTTTAATAAGTTGAGACTGTACATACTCAGAGAAAGCACACTGAAGAGACAAAGGTTTGAAACTTAAGAAGTTCAAGGTCATCAAAAGCATTATAAGGAATCATGTTACACTTCATTGCACTGTTTACACAGATTGCATAATTGCTATAAATAGCACATGAGGAATCTTTATACAGCCCAGCTTTACCATAAAAACCCTATCACTTTGACCACTCTTTTAATTGACCACTCTATTTTTTTCCTCAAAAAGTAATTTTATTTTATCCTTACCAAGTCAACCATAAATGGAAATTAGAACTTTCTCTATCTCTATCTCTATCTCTATCTCTATTGACTATTTTGAGCAATTTCTTTTAGATAACATACAGGGCACAATAAATGACGGTTCAGAATATGTCAAAGTTGGGATTCAGGAAAGTTGCCTTTACATGTTTTAATCCTCCAAGATGGTAAGCATTTCACTATGAACTGTCAAAAAAAGTTGAACTTTCTGATAATTTTACACTAAAATTATTTTGGCTTTGATGATTTCCTAATTAATTCAATTATTTAAAATCATATTAATTATTTTTTCTGGGTGAATTGATAGGGTTTATACAGTACAAGAATTACATACAATGTAAGTCAAATTTTGACCAAAAATGACAAAAAAATTCCTTAAAAATACAGATTTGCATATTTCATCACAATTTGAACAAATCTAAGTTGGGTTACCCTAGGGACCTGTATACCAAATAACAAAGCTGTCTGACCAGCGGTTATGAAGAAGAAGATTTTTTACCAAAAACACCTTTTTTGGCATTAATTTGCCTATTTTCAACAATATCAAAAAATTAAAAAAAACAGTTTCTCAAAATCGTATTTTTCATCTACACAACAAATATCAAATCAGTAAGTACTGCGGTTCTCAAGATATTTGAGTGGACGGACGCCTCACAAACGGACATACATACATACATACATACATACATACATACATACATACATACATACATACATACAGACTGACGACGGACGCCGGACGGATACCCATCCCAATAGCTTCTATAGACTATAGTCTATAGTAGCTAAAAAGTAAATAGTAATATTGCTTTGCTCAAGAGAATAAGACAGTTTTTACCTATGAATATAAGAAAACTTTTTTATAATAGCTATATTTTACCACACTTGGATTACTGTTGTCATTTATGGGGAGCATCACCGTTTATGAAAAGGTTGCATAAGATTCAGAAACGTGCTATCAGAGTGATGTTTGATGCAAGGTATAATGCTTCGACCGAGCATTTATTTAAAACAATGCATATAATGCCATTACCAGATAGAATAGTTTATAAGAATGTTTGTATGGTTTTTAAATGTTTAAATAATCTTGCACCGCAATATATGACAAGTCTTTTTACCGAAATTGATCATAAAAGAGTTACAAGATCCAGGATGCAAAAATTGTTAGTGGTTCCTGCAACAAATAAGGATTTTTATCGAAAAGGGTTTACTGTAAATAGTGCCAATCAGTGGAATAATGTCGATTTAAATATAAGATCTAGTAACTCATTAAGCAGTTTTAAAACAGCTTACCTGAAAGCTTATTGGGTATAATTTTTTGTGTTTGTGAGTTTTAGTTTTCTTGTTAGGGTTTCGAGACCACGGGTCCGAAACCCTCTAGTAATCGTTCCGTTTTTTATTATTATTATTATTATTAGGGTTTCGACACCATGGGTGCGAAACCCTATTGTAATCGTTCTGTTTTTTATTATTATTATTCTTCTTACGACGAGCTTTTGCAGCTACCACGCGAACACCGTTGCACCTAGAGACTTCATATTTGGTACACAGGTACAACTCACCAAAAGTAATTTTTTTGTCACATGACCATAACAAAAGGTCACGTGACCTTTCGGCCATTTTGAAAATAAACTTTAAAATTGACCTCATTTGCATAAAAATTAACCAATCAAAATTCTGTCCTAAATTTTTGTAGACCATAGGGTTAGGCCCCTTCATGCCAAATATCAAGGTCACAGGTGTTGCCGATTTTGAGAAGAAGATTTTTAAAGTATTATTTTTCTGATTTTTCAGTGACCTTTGACCTCCCCTATAGATTTACAAATGCCTATTATAGGCTAGCCAATAGAGCTAGGAGTCTGGTTCTTTTTCGACATAGACGATCATTGGCTGTTAATGTTCACCGAAATATTTTGGGTCAGGTCACGTGACCTTGACCTCATTAATTATGCGCATATCTAATTCTAGGCTAACCAATAGGGCTAGAGATCCGAATTTTGGTATACAGGGACTACTATGGGATAGAAATCTATTGCAAATATGTCACGTGACCAGACCTCATTAATTATGCGCATATCTAATTCTAGGCTAACCAATAGGGCTAGAGATCCGAATTTTGGTACACAGGGACTACTATCGGATAGAAATCTATTGCAAATATGTCACGTGACCAGACCTCATTAATTATGCACATATCTCATTCTAGGCTAACCAATAGGGCTGGAGATCCGAATTTTGGTACACAGGGACTACTACGGGATAGAAATCTATTGCAAATATGTCACGTGACCAGACCTCATTAATTATGCGCATATCTAATTCTAGCTAACCAATAGGGCTAGAGATCAGAATTTTGGTACACAGGGACTACTATGGGATAGAAATCTATTGCAAATATGTCACGTGACATTGACCTCATTAATTATGCGCATATCTAATTCTAGGCTAACCAATAGGGCTAGAGATCCGATCTTTGCTACACAGGGACTACTATGGGATAGAAATCTATTGCAAATATGTCACGTGACCAGACCTCATTACTTATGCGCATATCTAATTCTAGGCTAACCAATAGGGCTAGAGATCCGAATTTTGGTACACAGGGACTACTATGGGATAGAAATCTATTGCAAATATGTCATGTGACCAGACCTCATTAATTATGCGCATATCTAATTCTAGGCTAACCAATAGGGCTAGAGATCCGAATTTTGGTACACAGGGACTACTATGGGATAGAAATCTATTGCAAATATGTCACGTGACTAGACCTCATTAATTATGCGCATATCTAATTCTAGGCTAACCAATAAGGCTAGAGATCCGAATTTTGGTACATAGGGACTACTATGGGATAGAAATCTATTGCAAATATGTCACGTGACCAGACCTCATTACTTATGCGCATATCTAATTCTAGTCTAACCAATAGGGCTAGAGATCCGAATTTTGGTATACAGGGACTACTATGGGATAGAAATCTATTGCAAATATGTCACGTGACCAGACCTCATTACTTATGCGCATATATAATTCTAGGCTGACCAATAGGGCTAGAGATCCGAATTTTGGTACACAGGGACTACTACGGGATAGAAATCTATTGCAAATATGTCATGTGACTAGACCTCATTAATTATGCGCATATCTTATTCTAGGCTAACCAATAAGGCTAGAGATCCGAATTTTGGTACAAAGGGACTACTATGGGATAGAAATCTATTGCAAATATGTCACGTGACCAGACCTCATTACTTATGCGCATATCTAATTCTAGGCTAACCAATAGGGCTAGAGATCCGAATTTTGGTACATAGGGACTACTATGGGATAGAAATCTATTGCAAATATGTCACGTGACCAGACCTCATTACTTATGCGCATATCTAATTCTAGACTAACCAATAGGGCTAGAGATCCGAATTTTGGTACACAGGGACTACTATGGGATAGAAATCTATTGCAAATATGTCACGTGACCAGACCTCATTAATTATGCGCATATCTAATTCTGAGCCAGCCAATAGAGCTAGAGGTCTGATTTTTGGTATAAAGGGATAACTTAGCATTACAATTTTTTTGACAAAATGTCATGTGACCTCGATGACCTTTGACCTTGAATATACGTATATGTCCATAACTCAGTAACCACAAGTGCTACACCCTTCATATTTGGTATGATGGGAGACCTTATGACATCACATCCTGTACCTCATTAATTATGCGCATATCTAATTCTGAGCCAGCCAATAGAGATAGAGGTCTGATTTTGGTGTATGCGGATAACTTAGCAGTACAATTTTTTTGACAAAAAGTCTTGTGACCTTCATGACCTTTGACCTTATATATACATATATGGGCATAACTAAGTAACCCCAAGTGCTAGACCCTTCATATTTGGTATGATGGGAGACTTTATGACACCACATCCTGTACCTCATTAATTATGCGCATATCTAATTCTGAGCCAGCTAATAGAGCTAGAGGTCTGATTTTTGGTATATAGGGATAACTTAGCATAACAATTTTTTTGACAAAATGTCATGTGACCTCGATGACCTTTGACCTCAAATATACATGTATGGCCATAACTAAGTAACCCCAAGTGCTACACCCTTCATATTTGGTATGATGGGAGACCTTATGACATCACATCCTGTACCTCATTAATTATGCGCATATCTAATTCTGAGCCAGCCAATAGAGCTAGAGGTCTGATTTTTGGTATATAGGATAACTTAGCAATACAATTTTTTTGACAAAATGTCATGTGACCTCGATGACCTTTGACCTCAAATATACATATATGGCCATAACTAAGTAACCACAAGTGCTACACCCTTCATATTTGGTATGATGGGAGACCTTATGACATCACATCAGGTACCTCATTAATTATGCGCATATCTAATTCTGAGCCAGCCAATAGAGCTAGAGGTCTGATTTTTGGTATATAGTGATAACTTAGCAATACAATTTTTTTGACAAAATGTCATGTGACCTCGATGACCTTTGACCATGAATATACGTATATGTCCTTAACTAAGTAACCCCAAGTGCTACACCCTTCATATTTGGTATGATGGGAGACCTTATGACATCACATCCTGTACCTCATTAATTATGCGCATATCTAATTCTGAGCCAGCCAATAGAGCTAGAGGTCTGATTTTTGGTATATAGTGATAACTTTGCAATACAATTTTTTTGACAAAATGTCATGTGACCTCGATGACCTTTGACCTCAAATATACATATATGGCCATAACTAAGTAACCACAAGTGCTACACCCTTCATATTTGGTATGATGGGAGACCTTATGACATCACATCCTGTACCTAATTAATTATGCACATATCTAATTCTGAGCCAGCCAATAGAGCTAGATGTCTGATATTTGGTACACTGGCATAAGTATTTGATAGAAGTTCTATGCAAAACTACCAGGTTGAAAGGATGACTTTCACTACCATTTTAACAAATTTGCCAATTATTCATTAGGTAGGTGCAGATCTAATTTATATTTTGCTCTATTGCTGCTATATTGTGTCGAAACCCGGTCATCGCTGCTTGCAGCTATATTTATTATTCTTTTTCTTCTTCTTCTTCTTCCGTCCTCTAAATGCAACTGCCACGCGAACACTGTTGCACCTAGAGACTTCAAATTTGGCACATAGGTAAAACTCCTCACAAGTAATTTTTTGATCACATGACCATAACAATGGGTCACGTGACCTGGCAGCCATATTGAAATTAAACTTTCAACTTGGCTTAATTTGCATAAAAATAAACCAATCAAAATTCTGTTAGATATTTTTGTAGACCATAGGGCTAGGCTTCTTCATGCCAAATTTCAAGGTCATAGGCCCTGCCGATTTTGAGAAGAAGATTTTTAAAGTATTATTTTCACATTTTTCAGTGACCTTTGACCTCCCTATAGATTTACAAATGCCCATTACAGGCTAGCCAATAGAGCTAGGAGTCTGGTTCTTTTTCGACATAGACGATCATTGGCTGCTAATGTTCACCGAAATATTTTTGGGTCAGGTCACGTGACCTTGACCTCATTAATTATGCGCATATCTAATTCTAGGCTAACCAATAGGGCTAGAGATCCAAATTTTGGTACACAGGGACTACTATGGGATAGAAATCAATTGCAAATATGTCACGTGACCAGACCTCATTAATTATGCGCATATCTAATTCTAGGCTAACCAATAGGGCTAGAGATCCGAATTTTGGTACACAGGGACTACTATGGGATAGAAATCTATTGCAAATATGTCACGTGACCAGACCTCATTAATTATGCACATATCTAATTCTAGGCTAACCAATAGGGCTAGAGATCCGAATTTTGGTACACAGGGACTACTATGGGATAGAAATCTATTGCAAATATGTCACCTGACCAGACCTCATTAATTATGCGCATATCTAATTCTAGGCTAACCAATAGGGCTTGAGATCCGAATTTTTGTACACAGGGACTACTGTGGGATAGAAATCTATTGCAAATATGTCACATGACCAGACCTCATTAATTATGCACATATCTAATTCTAGGCTAACCAATAGGGCTTGAGATCCGAATTTTGGTACACAGGGACTACTATGGGATAGAAATCTATTGCAAATATGTCACGTGACCAGACCTCATTAATTATGCGCATATCTAATTCTAGGCTAACCAATAGGGCTAGAGATCCGAATTTCGGTACACAGGGACTACTATGTGATAGAAATGTATTGCAAATATGTCACGTGACCATTCCTCATTAACTATGCGCATATCTAATTCTAGGCTAACCAATAGGGCTAGAGATCCGAATTTTGGTACACAGGGACTACTATGGGATAGAAATCTATTGCAAATATGTCACGTGACCAGACCTCATTAATTATGCACATATCTAATTCTAGGCTAACCAATAGGGCTAGAGATCCGAATTTTGGTACACAGGGACTACTATGGGATAATAATCTATTGCAAATATGTCACGTGACCAGACCTTATTAATTATGCACATATCTAATTCTAGGCTAACCAATAGGGCTAGAGATCCGAATTTTGGTACACAGGGAGTACTATGGGATAGAAATCTATTGTCAATATGTCACATGACAAGACCTCATTAATTATGCACATATCTAATTCTAGGCTAAGGTGATAGAGCTAGAGGTCTGATTTTTGGTATAAAGGGATAACTATGATATTGAATTCTTTTGACAAAATGTCACATCACCTCGACTTCTTTTGACCTCGATTTCACAAATACTACCATAGCCTCCCATCTTTTTGCATATGTATTTCTCTATTGCCCCTGTTGACCGAGATGTCTCGAAACCCGGTGATTGCTGCTTTGCAGCTATATTTATAATTTATTTTTGTTATCTAGTGTGATTGTGCATTTTTTTCTCCTGTGTGCAGGTTCACTCTTGGCCACTTTTCTGTGCATTGTATTGGTCTAGCTTTGTTACGGTAGTCATGTTTCATGTTGTTCTGCTTTGTATCAGTTTGTATGTTCATCTGAGGGCCCTGGGGAAGATAAGCATCTTTACTGAAGCTTACCAGGCTACGCTCGTTAAACAAGGTTTAATAAAATAAAATAAATCAGCGATCTTGCATATTTCTAACATTCATCAAAACAACGTTTCTGTTCCACAACTCATAACACCGTCCAAAATGCAGGATTAGTGTACCTTCCAAAACTACATATATGAAAGACCCCTAAAAATCAATTAGTTAGATAGAAAGGGGGAAGCAATTTTCCAAAACTATCTAAGTACTACACCGTTTAACTCCATTTTTATCAGAACCTTGAACACAATCTGATTATCTGTACCAAATATCAACACAGTCTATTCAGTGGTTTTTGATTTTTTTTTTGTTTGTGGAAAATTTTCACTGTCCGACACCAACTTAACCCATCACAATAACATGATGATTTTCGGTCATTATGTTAAAAATCAGCTACAGAAGACTTGACAAAGAAAAGGTGGAGAGTGGGGATAAAATAATGTATACAGCATCAGGTAAAAAAATTAACGTTACCCCATCAACCTTCTACATTACCCCTCCCCAACGACATCAAATTTTCCACCCTTGGTATTAACCATGTTTACATAAATAGTTAGAATGGCCATATGGCAGGAAATGTAAAAAGGGTGAGCTAATTACAACCTTGGGGATTGTTTAAATACTATCAGTGTTGTCATTCGTATGTAAACAGCTCTTAAGGTAGTTACAGATAGTAAAATGCCTTCCACTGTGAGGGTGATTACGACATTTGAAATTATCCTGAATCCAAATTTCTTATCAGTTCTTGTGTGTCTTACATGCAAATGTTGCAAAATTGGTCCGCAGGGAAAAAATCAACCTCAACTTTGTTTTCTGGGTCAAATTTCACTACAAATTGATACCAAATACGACAAAATTATATTCACAGCCTCAGCCACTGTCTCACAACATATCCTGGGTTGGTATAGGTCATTTAAGGTCACAGACTGAGAAAATTACCAAAAGTATACAAATCAGGGGTTTCCCAACACTTTGAGCAAATTATACCAAATTACAAAGCTATCAGACAAGTAGATTTTGAGAACAAGTTTTCATGACCAAACAAGACAAAATTGTCTTAAAAATATATTGTCTTGACTGAAAATGACAAAATTGTTTTAAAATACACATTTGCATATTTCAGGACAATTTCCACATGTCCAACTATTGTCATCCCTTGGCATCTGTACACCAAATATAAAAGCTGTCTGTCCAGCAGTTTTAAAGATAAAAGATTTTTTATGATTTTTTGACCAAAAATGACAAAAATTGCCCCAAAAACGGTAATTTTGCCAAGTTTGTCATAATTTCACAAATTAGAAGGGTAAACACCCTTGCAAATATCCAGCCCAAACTTGAGAGCAATTGGGCTGGTGGTTTCAGAGAAAAAAACCAAAACATTAAGCAAAATTACAAAATTAAAGATATCTTCTCAATATTCATAAAAATGTACCGGTTCTTAAGTTATTAATTTTTGACCATTTTCACATTTTTAAGCTCATTTGCATAATTTTGGCAATGCAAACTTCGTTTTAACAAAATTCCATCTATAGCCCAGGATGCATCCACACACCAAATATCAAGCTAAAAAGTGCAGCGGTTCGCAAGTTTTTTGATATTGACAGACATACTATACGTACATACATACATACATACATACAGATGCCACCAACGTCAGCTTATACCATAACTTCACATTGGTATACCAAATGTGAGTCAAAAAACCCTTCAAACCAAAGTTCAAAGCATTTTTCTCACACAAAACTGTCATATATACATCCACAGATATGGGAATGTTGATTTATAACCTGACCTCGCTGGATTAAGCAGTAAAGTTTAGTGTCTATACAGATGACACATTTTGTGAATATACTTATGTTATCTTGCATCTTGTAAATAAAAGGCTGGTTATTTACAAGATCTGTATACCACAACCTCTTTTGTCTTCAATACACTAATATTTACTTATCCAAATTTCATTAAAATTTGGATATTTTGTAATCAGATGATCCTTAAGAACTTAAAATCTAAATTTGGTACCAGGTATCTGACATGTGACTCTTGAAGACAAGAATTTTGACCAAAAATCTGAAAAAAATCTCAAAATTTCTAATACCAATTTCATGTTTCACAACCTAAAAAACACATTCATTGTCCCTCCCAACATATATACCAAATAACAAAGTAATCACTCTCTTATCAATAGAAATATTGCAGATTATGAAAAATACTGTCAAGGACATGTGCTCACATTGAGTTTGAATGGATGTTGATCGCAAGCAATTTAAAATCATACCGACTGTAACATGATCGTTGAGAGTTACGAAGCAACGTGTTTTCATGCTGGTGAATCCGCAGACATCCATGAGCAAGGCAAGGCTGATAACAGAATGAGTTCTTAAACTTAAAAAAACAACTAAGTACGTTAGTTTTTGTACCGGTAGTGAAATACGTTTAACACTATATATCGCGTTCTCTGATGTGTCGATACGAGAAGCGACATTGCTGACGACTGCCCATTGCCTTTGAATACCAGTAGCAGTACAGTGGTAGTGGTAAAGCAACGGCATGCTGTTATCAGCGTGGTTGAGTTCATCTACACAATACATCAGTTGCAGATTCAAAATGGCAAGTTCATCGATTTATAAATTCTAATAGTTGATTCAATTTATTTTTTTGTTTTTGCTCCCAAAGAATAAAGCCACACTTGAAAATTCCGTTGAATAGCATTTTGATCGCAATTATTAAAAAATAATACCGACACAAATTTGTACTGTAAATTGTCGTACGTCACAATCAAGATGGCCTTTGACCTACCACTGATCCAGTGCCATGACTTATTTGAAAATGATCGCCGAGACAATACATGTAAATTGCATACAAACAATGTCTGCTCTTTGATTTGGTCCAGTCATTGGAGATTGCCTGCCATCTCAAGGTCATTCGAATGCAAAACTGGATGTATTACCCGGGCAACGTCTCCCGATCGGGACCAAGGCCGAGGGGAAGTCCAAGAAGTGCTGCTAAGGCACGTAAAATAAGCCACAGTTTAGTTGCAGAGGGGGGATAGGGGAGGTCAAAGGTCATAAAAATAATATTAATATTATCATGGCTTAAGACCTAGATATTTGAAATATAGCAGCCTTACCATATGGTCTACAAAATAATGTACAGAATTTTGATTGATCAATTTTAATGTTACAATTTTGCAGTGTGATTTTGAAAAATACTGGCCCTCCCTCCTGATAATTTCTCTCGAATCCCTTTCTGCATATGCCCCTTGATGTAGAATTTGTAAACACACATTCGCTGGTCACCAGTTCATGCATTTAGAAGGCGGCGTTGAAGCCCGAATGTTGATTTATCCATGAAAATGAATCAGTGAATTACATTGGAGTGTAAATGCACCTATTTCTAGCTTAACATGGCTATCGTGCATCGTGAACTTTGGCACTGGGCTTGGGCTTGTCATTGATTTAAACGTTATTAGTCAGCCTTTGAATTTGGAACTTTCTGAGCATGTGCAGAGTTTTCCCGCCAGTCTTTTACTAGCTCTCGGAGCTATGGCTTCCTTGTGAAGTGTGTGACAGTTTTGATAAACGAATGTTCGTGCTGTTGAATACAGAAAAACCTCACTTTTGGGAACTGTCAATGGTAGCAGAGCTTAACAACGGCTCACAGTGGTAGTTATAAAAACCCTCCGTCTCTTGGCCCTAATACTGTGTATGAAACATGGAAAAAAGAGGTGGAGGTATGGCAGTTGATGACAGATGTCGACAAGAAAAAACAAGCCTTGGCAGTAACATTGACGTTGACTGGCCAAGCAAGAGCCAAGGCGCTTGAGCTGGACGTTGCTGAGATGAATTCAGACGATGGTATGAACAAATTGATTTCTGCACTCGATTCCTTGTTCAAGAAAGAAACTGTTGATTTGGCTTAAGAAGCATATTCAAATTTTGATTCCTACATAAAGATGGCGGATGTGCATATGTCGGTCTATGTTATTGAATTTGAATGTCGATATACGCAATGTCAAAAGTATGAAATGACACTTCCTGATGCAGTTTTGTCATTCAAGTTATTAGATAGAGCAGATCTATCGCAAACTGAAAGACAACTTGTCTTAACTGCGGCATCAGATATGAAATTTTCTTCAATGAAATCTGCACTGAAACATATTTTGGTGACAGTCACTTCACTCAAGATGGCGACTATGGGAGTGCTACGGCTTCTGCCAGTACGGGTATAAAGATAAAGCAAGAGTCAGCTTTCTTCACGCAGAAATCTCAACAAAATAGAAGTTATAGACGGATTGATTCCCAAAGTTCAGCAAGTCAGAGATATAAAAAGCTAAGTTGTTCACTCAAAGGGACTAATCAACTTCATAAATTTGGCAGACGTACGAAGTGTATGATTTGTCAGTCAGTTTTCATTGGGCTAAGGACTGTCAACATAGAAATGATCCTGCTGCTATCAAAATTACAGAAGATGATAGTTCTTCAGGTGAAGTTTGCAACCTAGTATTGTTTGCCAAAGATGACAGAACAGACAATGAAATAGTTATGACTGAATCTTTTGGATGTGCAGTGATTGATACTGCCTGCACCCGCACAGTATGTGGTCGAAAGTGGTTAGACTATTATATTTGTAACTTGGATGACATGCAGAAGTCTAAAGTGAAGACTGCTTCAAGTAACAAAGGATTCAAGTTTGGAGATGGTGTCCAGGTAAACTCCACACAAACTGTTAGACTGCCAGCTAAAATAGGGAGCACTAAATGTGAAATTGACACTGAAGTCGTTGATGTTGATATACCCTTGCTGCTCAGTAAAGCATCTCTGAAACGTGCAGGTACTTTGCTGGATCTTGAAAATGATAAAGCAGAAATGTTCAAGAATCCAGTAAAATTGGAATTTACATCAAGTGGACATTATTGTGTAGACATAAGAAATATTGATGATGTACAGAAACATGAGTAGGCAAGTGAAGTGTTGATTAACAAAAACATCAGCAAAGCGGATCACAAAGTCCTGATAAAAGCTACATCAGCAGTTTGGACATGCGTCAGCTGACCGAATAAAGAAATTGCTTGAAAGTGCCTGTACAACTGACACAGAAGTATTTATGACTCTGAATCATGTTGTTGCTAATTGTGAAGTGTACCATAACTACAAGAAACCAGCACCAAAGCCTGCAGTTGGCTTTCCCTTAGCCACAGACTTTGAAACTGTTGCTGTTGATCTTCATGAACTACAGAGAAACGTTTCGTATCTTCACATCATTGATGAATTTACTTGCTTTAGTGCTGGAACAGTAATTAGGAGCAAACAGTCATCAGTTTTCACAGATAAATTTATTGAGAAATGGATCAGTATTCATGAGGCAGCGAAGAGACTCTACAGTGACAATGGGGGAGAATTCAATAGTGCAGAAGTTCGTGATATGTGTGAAAATTTCAATATTGAACCAAAGACAACTGCTGCTTTCAGTCCATGCAGTAATGGACTTTTGGAGAGACACAATCAAGTACTTACTGACATTATGAGAAAAGTGCAAGCAGAAAGAAAATATGACTGGTCAACATCCTTAAACTGGGCATTGATTGCCAAAAACAGTCTATGCAGTATCAATGGATATAGTGCATATCAGCTGGTATACGGTAGGAATCCTAATCTGCCTTCAGTCCTTGTGGACAAGCCTCCAGTCTTAGAAGGTACCAAGACAAGTCAAGTTGTTGCCAAACATGTCACATCGATGTATGCTGCAAGAAAGGCATTCACAGAAAGTGAGTGTTCAGAAAGAATATGAAGAGCGCTGAGAAAGCAGACTCGTCCGACGCCTGATCTCTGTGTGATGGGTGACAAAGTTCTACTACAAATGTCCTGATAGTCCTGAGTGGAAAGGGCCAGCTACTGTCATTGGACAGGATGGCGCAGTTGTATTAGTACGGCATGGTGGTGTAATTATCCGTGTACATCGGTGTAGACTCAGTAAAACTCTACAGACAGAACATGACAAACTCTGTCAAACAGAACACAGTACTAGTAAAATAGAAATGATGACCAGTTGGATAATGATGATGAAAAGGCAACAGTGGAGGAAACTGAGAGTGATACAGAAGAAGATGATGAAGACAGTACAGATACAGAAAATGCAAGTGTTGCAGTACATCCTATCAGAAATGTTGCTGTCATCAAGCCTGGTAGTACGGTCTCCTATAGACATGAGGAAAATGATTCCAGAGTGTCAGCTAAAGTATTAAGCAGAGCTGGCAAAGTATCAGGAAAATTTAAAAACTGGTACAATATTGAATATGTGGCGCCAGATGAGATAAATGGTGTCAGACAATCAGTTGATTTAAGTCAGGTTGCTGATTGAGAAATTCATCAGCCTCCAGACATGAGTATCCAGGATGAAAATGTCATGATGTTGGATGACTTATCAATGATGGATGCAGAATTGGCAGAACTTGACAGTTGGAAACAAAATAAAGTGTACATTGAAGTACCAGATAAAGGACAAAAATGTATATCAACTAGATGGGTGAACACTTTGAAAACTACACCTGATGGCATCAAACCCAAAGCTCAACTAGTGGTCAGAGGCTTTGAAGAAATAGACCACGAACAAATACTCAAAGATTCACCCACATGTGGAAAAGAGTCCTCACGACTCATTTTGACTCTGATGGCACAGCAAAATTGGAAACCATACTCAATGGATATAAAGACAGCTTTCCTACAAGGAAATAAATTAGAAAGAGATATTGTTGTACGACCTCCCAGGTAAAGTTTGGCATCTACAAAAATGTGTATACAGTCTTGGTGATGCTTCCCTGTACTGGTATAAGCGTGTGAAATCTGTCATGATGGAAACTGGTGCTAATGCATCCAAGGTAGATCCAGCGGTGTTCTATTGGATCAACAAGAATGATGTGGTGATCGGCTATTTGGCAAGTCATATGGATGACTTGGTATTAATTGGGTGGAACACCAGAATTTGAAGCAACGGTCATCAATCATATTCGTGCAACATTGCATGTTGGTAAAGAAGGTAGCCATGCATTTCAATATGTTGGCATGGGTCTTACAAGTGGTGACGATGAAATACGTTTGGGTCAAGACAACTACATTGACAATCTGACACCTATCCACATTAAGGTAGTATGCACCTCGAAAGTGAAAGACTTAAACTTTTGCTCAAACTTTCCTCAAAGAATATTTCAACCACTCTCTTTCAAAATCAAGAATAAAAATCGGGGGTCACCGTACAAATTTTGGAACAAGAGGCGTGTTTTACCACTCTTTTTTGGGAGTGGAGATTTAGCCGAGCGGTTCTGTCTGTGGCCTCTCAGCTAGGCGACTGATGCCGTATGTTGTGGGTTCGAATCCGATTGGAAACTAGCCGTATTACCTTAAGAGATGCAGAACTTTGGAAAAGGACATGCCACTGACTGATATTTAGAGAGATCTTTTGCGATCGAAGGTGGGTCAAATATTGTGGATAGCACATCAGAGTCGTCCAGATATATTGTTTGATGCATGTAATCTGGCAGCAAGCATCAAAAATGGGAGTGTTGAAGATCTTCTACACGCCAACAAAGTCATCAGAAGAATTAAAACTGATAGAATATCATTGAAGTTTCATCATCTTGGTGATGGAAATTTATCTTTAGTTGTGTATAGTGATGCTTCACTTGGTAATCTCCCAGATGGCGGCAGCCAGGGTGGTCACATAATTCTTTTAGCTGGGGAGACTGGCAAATTTTCACCTATTAGTTGGAACTCCAAGAAGATTCGCAATGTAGTACGCAGTACCTTAGCAGCAGAAACACTTGCAATGGCAGACGGCATTGATGCTGCATTGGTTATTGCTATCCTATTTGCAGAACTGACTACAGGCAAACCAACATCTGAAGTGTTACCCCTTGTGTGCCTTATAGATTGTAAGTCACTGTGTGAAGCTGTAAA
The DNA here is from genome assembly GCF_041260155.1 of Ptychodera flava. NCBI lineage: Eukaryota > Metazoa > Hemichordata > Enteropneusta > Ptychoderidae > Ptychodera > Ptychodera flava. Next base: position 1,591,770 of record NW_027248357.1, on the reverse strand, counting down.
ATCAACAAAAGTGGTGGCAGAAAAACGGCTAAGAATTGAAATAAGTGGAATCAAGGAACTGGTTGAGAATCATCAAATACAAAGGATAATTTGGTCAAAGGGCAAGAAACAGGTAGCAGATTGTTTGACGAAAAAAGGAGCGTCGCCTATACTGCTGATGAAAGCACTTGCTGAAGGAGTTGTTGACTTGCACTAACTTCATCTGTACAAGATTTGTGTATTTAAATTCAGTACATGGACATGAAGAAAGACTAGAGAGACGTTTTGTTGTTATTTGTTTATAATGCATTTCATGCAGCAGTGTCTTGGCCGGACATTTTACATTGGACAATTTATCAGACAATTTATTTCCTTTTGAACAAAAGAATAAGGGGAGATTGTTAACCTTACAGTTCCTGTCATTGATTTATTAACGTTATTATTCAGCCTTTGACTATGGACCTTTCTGAGCATGTGCAGAGTTTTTCCCGTCAGTGTTTTTCTAGCTCTTGGAGCTATGGCTTCCTTGTGAAGTGTGTGTGACAGTTTTGATAAGCGAGTGTTCATGCTGTTGAATACAGAAAACCTCACTTTTTGGGAACTTATCAGTGATCAGTTCCGAGTTCACGGGCATTCACTCCTTGCATTGAAAAATAGAAACACATCTCAAGAAAAATATCATGTTTTAAATTTACTTGTCACTTGTCTTCTGCGATGTGTTGTGGCATCAACTTACCAACCGTGAAGGGACCATGACTAACCTGATTGTCATAATCATCAAGTAAATTTCTCTTTGACATCACGTCTCTCTCCGATCAGTGATGTCATCTTTATTTGAGAAATTTATTAACGTATCGATCGGATTCAAACTCAAAACATACGGCACCCAGCCAGAGAAACATTTTACAGTGATTTATTACATTGTATACCATACAGAAAGACATGATTTACATTTCTTTTTACAATTTTGGCGATGTGGTGCTCAATTACTGTGATAAGCATGCCAAGTTGACTCCCAATCATCCTCACTGTCTTGTTGTGTATGCCTACAATTGACCGTACCGTGAAGTTCAAATTAGCATTCATATTTGTTGTACAGAGTTGCAATTTCTTCAGCTGTGGTTTCGAAGCTATCACTCATTCAGTTGGCGCACAAGTTTCAACATTTAGAACAATAGAATGCGATCACAACGAGGTGTTACCGCAGCATTTGAGTTGTCAGTGTGTTCCCGCACTGTTGTTGCCGCATGTTTTGAGGGGTCAGTGAGTTCCCGAAAATGTGTTGCCGCAGTGTTTGCGGAAATAAAACAATGCAAAGTGGGCATAAGACAATAGATACCGCAGACCTTGCGGCAAAGAACAGTGCTACTGCACAGTTATGCAAGGTTTGCTGCATACCGCAAAATGCGGTTACAAGTTATGTGATGCTAGTAATGTATATTTTAATGATCATATTGGTAAAATCAAGTGTGTTCACTTTTAATTCCTAATGTTGTATGAACTGTACCTGTATGGGATGTTCCAGATTTGTAGATATACTTTATGTACCGGCATTCTTACAACACACTTTGAATATACAGCTATTTAGACTATCGCTTACATCACCAAAATAAAGATATACAGGCATACTATTAATTACTTACCCAATCATGTTGACCAGATTCTCCACATGTCGTTCACTGAACATTGTGATAACAAACAGTTTCTGCACGTGCATCTTGATGACAGCTTTACCAATGATTGTAGCACCAAAAAATGTCCAGAATGGTATTAGAAAGTGACCACAAGTAATACCAGCAAGGTCAAATAATGGATTTGGAATCTAGTAAATAAAAAAGATATGAAATAATCATAAATTGTGTCACAGAAATTTGATATCAGTTTTGGGATCTCTGGTAAATGTATTTTGATATTTCATGGATATTTAGTAGTTTTAGTGTCTAACCATGTGTGTTCTGATAGTATGATGATATTTTTCTATTTCCTCTGACTATATATGAACAAGTTATAGCTGATGACACAGTCCCAACTTGTTAAGGGGTACTTTGATTTACAACCGCCTGGAGAGGATAGCATTACGGGAAGGCTCCATTAACTTAGGAATACCCTACTTCCCTAGAGGATCAATTTCACAGACCTGCCTTTCCTACAATGGCACTACAATGGCACCAGCTGGATTAGATAAACACAACAATGGAACATTCACACCTTGGGGATTAAAAGTCTTCTGTTTGTCACCCGAGTTGCTCAGGCAAGGACTTGGGTTTCAGGTACCATGCAAGTTAATGCAGTCGTCCCCTAATGGAGTTCTGTTTATTTTTGTAATTAAAAGTACTGCCATACAGATGGGGTTTAATGGCTGAGAATGAGTTCTACGGTGGTGAAACGTAAAGCAAATCTTGGCTGCCACCTTTATTACATAAGGTCATTAAATAAGTCAATTATTTATTAATAAGCTGACGCACGACAAACGTAATTCTTTCGTTTAGGGGGAGGAGGTCAAAGCTCATTTCGTTTTGTGAGCGTCAAAATCGCATAAGGATTTTGTCTATTGTTTTCGAACTGTTACTTTGCAGCAAGAACGCAATACTACCGTCGCGTTCATCAAGAACAGAATAACTGACCACAAAATACGGAATAGAAAAGACAAAAAAAGACATAAATATAAAATAAAACTTGCATACTTTTTCAACGTGAAACATGTACGTAAAACATTTTCCTACGTGTGACATACATTAAAATGTTCTGTGACTTATAAAGTGATACGCGTAAAGTGGAGGGTTAGTAATAATGTGCACTACCGGTATTTTTTCATGGGCGTGCGGATAGGAGAGGTGCGAGTGGGTTTGTCAGAAACGGCATCATAATACGAAATTGATTTCGCATAAGAACTTTCGTTTTGAGGGGGAGGGAGGGGGTTTCAAGTAAAACAAAGGAATTACGTTTCTTGTGCGTCAGCTTTTATTATCAACGGCCCCTAAACATCTTCGCATTCTATTATGACAGGACAGATTGCCACCTGTAAGCACATTTCATAAAATTTGATGCAGCGCTGCTGGATATCCACCCTAAAAAATACAAATCAGTAATTACTTTAATTAATACTGCTCAGTGACATTGAATTGTATTACAGCACTGTGAGATCAACATCTGTACCAAATTTCCTCAAATTTGATGCAGTTTTTCTGGACATATCACTCTGATTAGGAAAAGTTCATTAAATATGCAAATCAAAACTTAATCAACACGACACTGATAAATGTCCTTATAAAGAAATGTGAGCTCAACATCTGTACCAACCAGTACATGTACACTTCCCAAACTTGGCACAGTCATCAGGACTAATGAGAGGTGGTGCACCTAAACCTTGAATTTTTAATTAGTCACATGACCTGAGCAGTGGATGGGCCAGCAGCACTTCTCAGCCTGGTTGAGTTCATCTACACCATAAACAGTTGTCGATTTGAAATGGCAAGTTCAGCTAGGATGTAATTTTTCGAGTTAACGTAATTATTTTTGTATTTTCGTTTTGGTTTATGTTCCTATAAAAGTCTTGCTAAATTTTAAAACTGCATCAAACAAAAAATTGGAAATATTTAAAAAGATCATATGAACACGAATTTGGACTGTAAATTATTGCATACTTTACAATCGAGATGACCTTTGACCCATCATCTGATTATTGCTGCATGCATATGGTGCAAATGTCTGCTCAAAAGGGGTCCGTGGTCTGGTTTTTGAATTGATCTTAGCTCCAGTCAGTCAGTGGAGATTCCAAACCAAGGCCAGGTCATTTGAACGTAATGTAGAAAAGTTGACGTGTGTTACCCGGCAACGTTTCCCGATCGGTCCGAGGAGAGGTCTAGGTCAGCGTATTTTTTCGTGCACAATATCGGAGGAATGATTTTTGGGGGGATGTCGCCTGATCGACTGTCAAATTGTATGACATCGCAACCATTTCCAAAATAAAACGACACTGAAACCCTTGGTGAGGTACTTGGATGTATCTTTATTCACTGTGATTACGTTCAGATGCACTGACGACGGTGCATAATAAACTCTACCGAGTTTGCCTGGTAACACACGTCGACTTTTCTACGTTTTGATTTGGAATCTCCACCGACTGACCAGAGCTAAGAGCAATTCAAAATCCAGACCATGGACCGATGTGTAAAACACAATCACTGTGTCAGAAAAAAGGTGTTTTGTTTTTTTGGTTCCAATAAGTTCAGAGGAGGAACAATTTTTGATGTTGGACGTTATAAGGTATAAAAAATATAATCAGAAATGGACATATTAAATTTGATGATGTTCGGCATCATAGATTGGGATTATGGGACAAGTTTTTGAATATAAGAGGTATTGACCGACATTATATACAAGAAAAAGTCGTGTTTTTTTTGTATTGTTTGTTTTGTTTTGTTTTTTTGGTTTTTTTTGGGGGGGGGGGGTTTCGGCCCTAATTTTCGTTTGGAGCAGGATTGAAGAATTTTGAGTGTGGAACGTTGTTGCGTGTCCACTCACACGTAAAATGTTAACAGAAGTGAAAGTGTTTTTTTGGGTCTTCTGTCGTAATATTGACACTTTCACCGTGGGAGGGCGCATTCTATGCCAACGGCCAGACTGCAGGAGGCGCGTAAACGCGCCAAGAACGTACGTGTTTATATGCGTTCGATATACGTTGGCTTTGTCTGATCTACATCATGTTTGTTGACTATTTCCTCAAGCCTAGCGTAGCGTACGAGGTGGAGGTCAAACCTAAATGAGCATGCGCGCCAAATTTGTAAACAAATGCCGCCATACTCGGTCATTTCTCCGCCGTAATTTTTAACGATCGTGTGATCAGTTGTTGTTTTTCTGTCCGAGGGTATAAAAATGGCGACGTGGGCTCAGTTTAACACAGATTAAGCCCTTGAGCATGTTTTTTCTAGACAGTGATAGTGGAATTGTCACTGATCGTGAAACTGAACTCGACGGAGATAGCGGAAGTCAAATTTCAAATGACAACTCTAATACCGAACTTGAATATGTCCCGAACCAGTTGGGACAGAGATTGCAAGCAAGACAGGAAGGTAGGCCAGCTGAGCATGCTGAGAGAAAAGTGCGACAAAGGGTCGGTGACCGACGTCACAAACGTTGATGGGGTATCCTGTGGATGTTGTACGACATCAATCTATCAATGACAATTACACATCAGACTAGCTACCAGTATATAAGCTTATATATAATATAGCTCTCTTTTGAATGTCAGATGATACCTGTTGTTCGAAGATGAACTTGTAATAAATATGCATATTAACCTCATTTATGTGGAATATGTTTTAGAGTATGTGTTCCCCCTACTATATTTGAGTTAATAAAACGTAAGTAGTAATTTGTAAAGCGTTACACTGAAAACAAGTCATCGTAGATGACACAGTCCCCACTTGTTAATGGGTACTTTGATTACAAGTCCTCAGAGAGGATAGAGTCCTCTTCATGAATTTGGTCTGTGATGTCCTTTTACTAAGTTTGAATAAAATCGGTGAATAAAATCGGTTGAGACGTGCCCGTGTTTTGGCTAAGGACATGAAAAAATTGTAACAAAATGGCTGCCATGCAGCCATATTGGATCATATCATGAAACAAATTGACTTACATATGTATGACATAGGTTAATATCCTTGTACCAACTTTGAATAAAATCGGTGAGATATGCCCGAGTTATGGCTCTGTACATGAAAAAGTCATAACAAAATGGCCACAAGGCAGCCATATTGGATCGTATCACAAACCAAATTGACGTGCATGTCTATGACATTGGTCAATGTCCTTGTACCAACTTTGAATAAAATCGGTTGAAACATGTCTGAGTTATGGCTCTGTACATGAAAAAATCATAACAAAATGGCCGCCTGGCGGCCATATTGGATCGTATCACAAAACAGATTACCGTGCATATGTATTACATAGGTCAATGTCCTTGTACCAACTTTGAATAAAATCAGTTGAGATATGCCTGAGTTATGGCTCTGTACATGAAAAAATCGTAATAAAATGGCCGCCTGGCGGCCATATTGGATCATATCACAAAACAAATCGACGTGCATATGTATGACATAGGTTAATGTCCTTGTACCGACTTTGAATAAAATCAGTTGAGATATGCCTGAGTTATGGCTCTGTACATGAAAAAATCGTAATAAAATGGCCGCCTGGCGGCCATATTGGATCGTATCACAAAAAAATCGACGTGCATATGTATGACATAGGTCAATGTCCTTGTACCAAATTTGAATAAAATTGGTTTAGATATGCCTGAGTAATGGCTCTGTACATGAAAAAATCGTAATAAAATGGCCGCCTGGCGGCCATATTTGATCGTATCAAAAAACAATCGACGTACATATGTATGACATATGAAGTAATCTATGTACCAAGTTTGAATGAAATCGCTCGAGGCGTATCTGAGATATCTGCGTGAACGGACGGACGATGCACAGACGGACGCACGCACGCACGCACGGACATGACCAAACCTATAAGTCCCCCGGACGGTGTCCGTGGGGACTAAAAATACATTTATATATTGAAATAACAAAAAATGCAACGTTTTTGAATTTTTTTGGTAAACTCTAATATGGCCGCCATGAACATGTGACCTTCATTTTTATTCATTTTGTTCATTTTTATGATGCTCTGTCATACTGCAATACTCACTGAAAAAATTGTCATGAATACTCTTATAATTACAAAGATACAGCTCATGCATGTAAACCAATATTTATAAGGCCATTTATCCATAGCAAACTACGCACAGGAACGCATGTATAAAAATTTATTACGCAGTGAAAGTGTTAAGTTTGATGGAGAACAGTTTTGGTTGTCTTGCAGTACTTCTATCGGGTATGGATAGACGTGAAACATACTGGTAAAACACATAGTTTTTGGCCGCAATGCGTTTTGAGCAGAAACAGTTCTGTATGTCGAAAACTGACTTATTGGAGTAGGCTTCGGAGGGACTGTGCTTCAACAAACATTATTGTTACGGTTTATTGTTGACAGGGTTATTGTTTGTTGTTCACAATTTGTGAACAATAAACAATTAGTCAGATAGTATCAAGTCTGCCTCGCGTTGCAGTGTTAATCTAGGGAATGCAGGCAAGCTTATTTACATATGAATTTAGGACACGCCCGATATCAATAATGACTGCTGAGGTCACTGTTTTTCCCGCTGAAGCATGTCACTGTGGCGATGTGCCAAAACGAAGGCTCCAAAAATTGTAGTTTTCCGCATTTACTTTATTTTCCTCAGATGTTATCTTCGAACAACTGTCATTCCTGGTCGACATTATAACTAGGTGACAAAGTACGCCCGTGTTTAGGTTAATTCCCGTTTAATTATCAAATGCCGTGGCGTCGAAGTAACAAAACACATTTTTTGCGTTTTTCTCAAATTCAATGTGTGAATGAGGTAGCCTTCTTTTGCACCTAGTCAATTCGCGCTCACAAACACCAGCTGTTTGAAATTCACACTGTCCATTGGAAACATAATGAATTCAAAATCAGTGTCTGGGATTTCCTTTTTATGCTTTTGATTTTTTGTTATGTGCTCTTGAAGGTGTTAGACAGGAGTGCTTTTCAAGGAATTGTAATTGTCAGGCCATATAATTTGAATGGAGACGCCGAGAAAAAATCGCAGACATGGATTTGAAGGAATATTGTCAAGGCCTGTCAATGAACAAATTTCAACCGGAAATCTTGCAGTGTGTTTGCTAAAGGAAGGAAAACCTTTTTTTGGAAGGTTCAGAAAAACGCTTGTCACATGACTCTTATGCAAATAATGACTATGTATTGTGCTCGGTTGGATTTCTCTATATCAGGGCTTTCAGAAAATATATAGTTTATTGGGATAGGACTTCTTCAAGTGAGAAAAAAAAAATCTGAAAGTGTCTAAAAGGTATCTATCTCCCTTAAGTGCCATACAATTTGTCAGGAGCTATATTCTTTAAAGAAGATACTTACTGATGCACATGCAAGTATTCCCAGGAAACCAACTTTCTGTACAAGTTTCTGAATAGCTAACTAGCCCGTGTTATCCAATCCTAAAATCAAGTAAGATTAAAAAATGGCAAAAAGTTACATCATTTACAACTGTATCATGCTATATGCAGCACTCATTAATAGATATGTAAAATTTGTAGTTCTGTTTTCCACTGGTCCATGTTAAAGCCCAGTGGTCGTCATGCTGGGCATGCGTGATTTTATTGTTGATATTAAAACATAAATGTTTGTAAACATAAGTCTTCTCAACTTCAATCAGAGTGAGAAATTGAGACACTCTGCACATTATGTCGCTGAGTTTACTGCATGCAATCACACTGAACAAATGGGTTTGATCGCGCGCGGTCACGCTGGTTGTACACAATGCTACGTACAGCACAGTAAAAATACATCACTAAAATGATCAACATTGTATATATATATATACATATATATATACAATATATATATATATATATATATATATATATATATATATATATATACATATAGACCAGCAACAAGCACAATGCCTAACACAAAAATTACACTCAAGACCATGATCGGCAAGCCAGAGCAGGACACGGGAGATGCTGTTGCTTCGATAAGGGAGAAGGTCACCGCGTTGACGTACACGGATATGAGAGAATCCGGTCCCACAACCAGCTGCACAACGTACCGGCCCCGCGACGACTTGGCCCACAACCCACTGTTGATCACCATTTCTTACTTCTTCTAGTAATACGTGGCAAGAAATAGTCAAATGACAGGACACAATAGACAAAACGAGCGGGTTTTCGTGGCATTTGGCAGGAAAATTGCACAGCTACACAAGTACATAGGGACGTATGAGAAATCCTGTGCACTGTCATGGCAGTGATCCAACGGCTAGCTAGTGTTGGCCTACCGGTGCTACGCAAACTTCGTTGTTGTACCTCCTGATTGCCGGGTAGGTCTGAATCCTCTTTCAAATGAGATAACCCCCACATAACAAGAAGACCTATGAAAGGTCCTTCGCTTGACTTGATACCTGTACTCGGAATTCTCGTTTGCATCCCCTAACGGGGTTAACTTCGTAGTGGAGTTGGATTCTCCACAGCCGAGTGTAGCGCGCCATATACCCGGTTCTCTTGACACCAACGTTCATGCAGACCACAGAACAGATGCTTCTTGCTGCAGCGGGCATTGCTCTGCCAGCTGTAGATTTCTGTAGCTTGTCAATTGTCAATTGTACTCCTGTTGGGCCTCTTGAAATGAAAGTTCTCATCCTTGCTAGCGATGTCGTCGACCAGAGCCCGGTCATTGATAGTCTGTTGGCATATACACGTGTACGGGTAAGTGTATAGCTCCATGGCTCGAGCGAACCCCATTCAGCTGATTCAAGAAAATCATGATCAAATGTGATCTCAATCCAGCGTGTAATTACTGTTCAATATTCAGCAGATATTTAACTTAGATTAATTGACCTTTTATTGCGTGTTAGATTTGGTAAGTTGTTATGCTTTTGACAAATCAGCCGCCATATCTGCGGCAATATTGCAAACATAATAATCAACCCGTAACCTCATGCAGCATTCTTGGATATGTTGTCAACAGGGGGGACCCCCTCAGGAGCATGCGCAGCGCGACGACCACTGCGCTTTAACACATCATGGCACTAAGTACCTAATGGCATTTATGATGCATGAATGGAATAGGCCAAACCCGGAATTCGAATCGACCACGGTACAAACAAAGCCATGTGCGCAAACACGCATAGACGTACGTGTATTTCCATACGCGTTAGTACACATGTGGGTTTGTTTGTACCGGCATCACGTGATTATTTGGGCGTACTGAGTCTGTAGAACCCTCGCGTCCTTTTTATTCCGGAGTAGAACCATTGTACTGTCCTTTCCAGTAGAATCATCTCTCTCTCTTCTGTGAACAAAAGACTGCAAGACTCCACATTCTTTGATGTACATGTAGAATTTCAAAAGAAAATTTGGTTGATGGACCTCAATTGTCAAAACAAACAACCCAGCGGCTGATAGAATTCAGCTGTATTATGTCGAGAAAAAAGCGTCAATGATGACACTGTTGCTCCTCAGTGCATTTAGTGGCAGGGATGCAAGGAGAGAGGTTTTGGGAATGTTACTGAAAAGGCTGCAAAGAAAGGGTTGAAATGTGAAACTAATAAAACCTATTCTTTTATTTAGCAGTGACCGTCCAGCTTGGTAAAGGTGCCATCTCATACATGAAGGCAAAAAACATAATTTTCACATGTCCACCAAACATAGATCAACAACATGATCAAAATTGATTGATCAGCAATATTGTGTACATTCATTGCTACCAAATTCTGACCCAATTGAATTATAACAGGGAAACATGCATGCATGACTTGACAGTGTGGACTGCATGCACTACATCTGCTGTGATGACAGATTCAATTGCCAGACCACCACACTGCATCAAAGAACAGTAGTTTACAAAGAAAAATATAATTCCAAACAAACTTTCTTTGTGTCATTGATAGTCTTGATTTTCTTTGGATATTGAATGGACATATTTATGAAAGATGTCACTTTTGCTTGTCCGTGACATGGACATGAAAGGGTTGAAATGTGAAACTGTAAACATAGGGCCAAAGTCCCTGAAGCTACTATAGACATGGATACAAAATTAAGTATTTCCTGACTGTATGAAATTATCTCACTAAGGTCATCCTAGGGACATGTAAACCAAATATTAAAGCTGTCTGACCAGCGGTTTTGAAAAAACAAGCAACTCAACAGTTGACAGCTCTGCTGTGTTATGTAGAGAATAACCTTTTGTGACACATGTATTGATGAAGAAGGTGGATATCTTTGATAGCTCATTTCAGAATGGCCTGACCAAAAATGAAAAAATTCCGTAAAAATACAGATTTGCATATTCATCAGACTATATTAGTCAATAAAATAATAGCAAATAAACGAGAGTTAATTAATTCTAATTAAAGTAAACAAGACTTGCTTAAATCAAAATTTACTTCATAAAAAAACAGCATATCTGTCAGGTTATAAAGAATCTTGAGCTGGTCATCTTTTAATATCAGTATTTTCATCCTATTAACCAAGCACATTTTAACTTTCAAATTAACATTGTAAGTAAGTTCTGTTGAATAAGTTGAGACTGTACGTACTCAGAGAAAGCACACTGAAGAGACAAATGTTTGAAACTTGAGAAGTTCAAGGTCATCAAAAGCATTATAAGGAATCATGTAACACTTTCATTGCACTGTTTACACAGATTGCATAATTGCTATAAATAGCACATGAGGAATCTTACAGCCCAGCTTTACCATAAAAACCCTATCACTTTGACCACTCTTTTAATTGACCACTCTATTTTTTCCTCAAGAAGTAATCTTATTTATCCTTACAAAGTCAACCATAAATGGAAATTAGAACTTTCTCTATCTCTATTTATTTGACCACCCTATCACGACAAACTATTATGAGCAATTTCTTTTAGATAACATAAATGGTGGTTCAGAATATATCAAAGTTGGGATTCAGGAAAGTTGCCTTTACATGTTTTAATCCTCCAAGATGGTAAGCATTTCACTATGAACTGTTTAATCCTCCAAGATGGTAAGCATTTCACTATGAACTGTCAAAAAAAGTTGAACTTTCTGATAATTCTACACTAAAATTATTTTGGCTTTGATGATTTCCTAATTAATTCAATTATTTAAAATCATATTAATTAATTTTTTCTGGGTGAATTGATAGGGTTTATACAGTATAAGAATTACATACAATATAAGTCAAATTTGACCAAAAATGACAAAAAAATTCCTTAAAAATACACCTTTGCATATTCATCACAATTTGAACAAATCTAAGTTGGGTTATCCCTAGGGACCTGTATACCAAATAACAAAGCTGTCTGACCAGCAGTTATGAAGAAGAAGATTTTTACCAAAAACACCTTTTTTGGCATTAATTGCCTATTTTCAACAATATCAAAAAATTCAAAAAACTGGTTTCTCAAAATCATATTTTCATCTACACAACAAATATCAAATCGGTAAGTACTGCAGTTCTCAAGATATTTGAGTGGACGGACGCCTCACAAACGGATATACATACATACATACATACATACATACATACATACATACAGACTGACGCCGGACGGATACCCATCCCAATAGCTTCTATAGACTATAGTCTATACTAGCTAATAAAACCTATTCCTTTTTTTAGCAGTGACCGTCCAGCTTGGTAAACGTGCCATCTCGTAAATGAAGGCAAAAAAACATAATTTTCACATGTCCACCAAATACATTGATTTTTGCGGAAACTTGATTAGCCCAGTCAAGTACACGTGCTTACTCATAACAGCTGGACCGCAATGATAGATACATGTACATTGTTTTGTGATATCCTGATACAAAATTAAAATATTGTGATTAATACTTTGTATTGACTATAACGATGCAAAAGTTCTTTGGGTGTGAAACATGTTAGCACAATGTGTCACAAATCAACCATCAACACAACAATGTTTATGTAAGAACAACCTGCTTGATTTCCATGGACTTTCTAGTCGCACACTGGTATGCCTGTGTTTCCTCTGGCTTCTGAAAATGCTAAGTAAATTTACAAATTCAGTCTAAAAAGTTTTAATTTTCAAAATTTGTTAGTAAACTTGGAATTTGCAAAGTGAGGCAATGTACAACCAAAAAGCAACATCTATTTTGTACGGACTACACTGAATGATTGTACAAACACAAATAATACTTCATTTAATAACACCTTTATCGTCATCCTTCGATCACATCTCAGGTTCAAAAGAGCTTTCACAAGTTTCAGACAATCTAGAAATGTGCACTTCACAAGTTTCAGGCAAATCTAGAAATGTACACTTTCACAAGTTTCAGACAAATCTAGAAATGTGCACTGTCTCTAGCTGAAGTAAGACAGCAGTTGCCATTCTTCTTGATTTGGGCATGTTTCAACAGTAACTGTTGTCTTTTGTGATAGAGTTGCAACCTATATTAGGGATGCCAGGCCATTTTTTGTTCTTGGTTAAACTTACTTGAATTGTATTTTTTCTTGAAGATCTTGTCTCAGAATTTAAAAAACTGTTTGAATAATGGTTCTATCTTGTTTACTTCTAGAGTTATGATTTTTTTTAGAATTAAAATATGCTCGATTTTTTTGACAAATGGTCAAAAAATTACAACATATGGCTAAGAGTCATTTTGTGGGTATCCCTATGAAAAAGTATTGTTGTATAATAACATTAATTCTCTAAGTAAACTGCTTTAAAATACTTTTTGTGCAATATATTGCAAGAGTAAGTATAAGGAGCTTTTGTTTTCTTTACACAGAGACTTGGAAATGCAAAAAGTTTGTGAGACAGTGTTGGAAATTGGATGGTACCATGTATAATACCAGTCAAAAAACTATTTTTTGCCATTTTCAAACTACTGTAACTTTCAGAGTTTTTAAGCTAGCTCTGTCTAATTTTGAGCAGTTAATATTGAGAGATAATGCAAAAGAATACATGCATTTAAGATTTGTAAAATTACTTAAATTTTGTATTTTAGATACGCTGACAATCATGGAGAGCCAAAAAACATTGGACGGAAAGTCAGTAAAAATAGCCATTGTTCCTCTTTTCAAACAGCTATAACTCTCAGAGTTTTTATGCTAGCTGTACGAAATTTTGGACACTTAAACTTGAGTAATAACAAAAAAGAAAAATATCTTTTAGATCTGTATAACTTCTTAAATGTTACGTTTGAGAAATTCTAATATTCAAAAAACCAAAAATCATAGGATTATGAATAAAATAAGTCATTCTTCAACTAATCAACTCACATCATAATTCCCTGGAGCTATCCTTTTTACACAAGAATATTAAACCCCCTAAAAAGCTGTCATCTTGTTGTACTCAATTTTCCTTTGGCATTAAAATCTAGAGTCAGGGTTATGACTTTTTTCTTTGCTCTTGGTTCTTTCCTTAGATTTTTCATTCTCTCTTCATTTGCTCTCTCTTTCAACTTGTTTTTCAATTCCCGATTCCTGCACTACCTATACCACTGTCTGTCATTTCCCCATGCTGTTTAAAAATAAAGGTTGTTTACATACATTTATTACCATGGCATGCTGACTTTATTCCCATAAATCATTGAAAGAGTATTCATTTCTGTTGTTAAATATCATTTTGTAAATTTTGTGCGACATCAACAGATGAAAAATGATCGTAAATCTACCAGGGTTTGAAAACAGCTGATCGTAGCGTTGCCAATACAGAGTATAGGGCTGTTGAACGAAGTACGTACATATGGCAAAATTCACGGTAAATTCTGAACACACAGACTTAGAAACTACTCAGAACTGACCTTAACACACAGTTTTTGGTGTTCAGGTTTATAGTATAGGATAAAGCCCGAGTACGAGTTTGCTTGATTCACTATCACAAAACACTTTCGGGTTTTCACTTGTCCCGCATAAAACTATGATTAGCCATGTCAAACACCCGAAAAATTGTTCTGCCGAGTGAAGTTCACGTAAAAAGTCCTATCTTTAAAGGCATATTTCTCCTAAATAAATGATGTTTTTTTCACTCATGATACTTCATTTTGATTGTCATAAACTTCTTCTTTCATTTGTAAAGTAAATAAAATCGAAAAAATAAAACTAATAAAAAGTTATACAAGCGACGTAGCGGCCGATATAGCTCCGCTGTGTTTATGTAGAGAATAACTATTTTTGACACATGTTGATGAAGAAGGTGGCAATCTCTGATAGCTAAATGCAGTGGCCAGAAAAAAGTAGCTAAAATAAGCTGCAACTAGAAAGCATTTGCAAGCAAAAGTGAAGTTCCAGAGACCAGAGCAGCGGAAGAAACAAGAGAATGTGTGACAAAGATAGGTGCAGAATGAAAGAGTGCTTTGGATTTTAATATTCAAGCACGTACATAGTTAGGGCTGCTAGCAGTAAACACCATATACAACTAAAAGCAAGGCAGTCCACAGATTACAAATGCCTACATGTACGGTAAAAACGCAACAGATACATACGGGGGCGACAACGCACGGAAATGTATATCAGACGACATTCTCGTGAGCCAGAGCAATAATTTTCGCTTCGCTGACCTACGCAAAGATCAATCGCTTGACGGGTAGCGCTGAGTTGTTGCCGTAAAGAGGCGCGTAGTTTACGACGATGATCAGACGAGAGGAAACATCGGACCTAGGCCGTTGAAATTGAAAACCGAGGCCACATGCATTTTCATTTGATTAAAAGCACAGACTAAAACAATTTTTATTGCTATGTCGCTGTTTTCACGAGATACTGACCGTTTGATCTTGGAAAGTTGAGCTGCTTTAACGTGCAGCCAACGCATGCCGGCGCCGGTGCGGTGACAGGGCTGTGTGTTATTGGCCTCGCAGGAAAAACCGCTGGTGGCTCCTCAGAAATACGGCGGGCAGTTTCTCCGCCAAAACAGCCGATTTTGAATCCAAATTTTGCATTGACCTTCGTTTTCGAGCACACCCACCTCGCCTAGGTACACGATGTACCTAGCCGCGCATGTAAACTTAGGGAAAGCCTAATTTTCTCTCTCTATGCGAGCGAAGCCATCTTATGCGCCGCCATTGTTACATTCGGGCGAAACAGTATAGCCACGTACGGCGAGTATTTAGAGAAAAATAAAATCAAAAAGCAACAAAAAACAAAGCGAAAGAAAGCTAGAATTATTAATAGCTGAACGCAATATGATAGTCGAGCAATGCAGAATAAAAAATAAATAAATAAGCACACAAGAAATGCCCGTAAAACCCGTCCGAGCTGAGCGATGACGGCATAAGCGTGTCGCAATGCATTCTGGGTAATTACGGTAAAATTTGTGTATAGCATGTTCTATGATAGTAATACCGGAAATAGAGAGAAAGAAAGAAAGAAAGAAAGAAAGAAAGAAAGAAAGAAAGAAAGAAAGAAAGAAAGAAAGAAGGAAAGTGAGAAAAAACTAACAGTTCCAGAGCTGGTCTCTGGAACTAAAAATACACAATTGAAGATTTCATCATACTTTGAATATATCACATCGGACCATCCCTAAGAACATGTCAACCAAAGCTATCCGATGAGTGGTTTTTTGAGAATGAAATTTTCTGACCAAAAATGGCAACATTGCCCCAAAAATACAAAATTACAGATTTCATCAGAAATTCAATATATATTACTTAGCTCATCTGTAGAAACCTGTATACCAAATTTCAAAGCTATCAGAACAGTACTTTTTGACCAAAAATGGCAAAAATTGCCCCAAAATTACAAAATTACAGATTTCATCATAATTTCAATAAATATCATTAAGGTGATCTGTAGGAACCTGTTTACCAAATTGCAAAGCTATCAGATATGTAGTTTTGAAAATACACATTTTTTGACCAAAAATGGAAAAAATTAACCCAAAATTACAAAATTGCAGATTTCATCATAATTTCAATAAATATCATTAAGTTCATCTGTAGGAACCTGTATACCAAATTTCAAAGCTATCAGATGAGCAGTTTTGGAAATACACATTTTTTGACCAAAAATGGCAAAAATTGCCCCAAAAATACAAAATTACAGATTTCATCAGAAATTCAATATATATTACTAAGTTCATCTATAGAAACCTGTATACCAAATTTCAAAACTATCAGACCAGTACTTTTTGAAAAAAACATTTTTTGACCAAAAATGGCAAAAATTGTCTTAAAAATGCAAATTTGCATATTTCTGCACAATTTGAACAAATCTGAAATAGATCATCCCTAGGGATATATGTACCAAATATCAAAGCTATCTGACTTGTAGTTTTGAAGAAGAAGATTTTTAAAGATTTTTTTACCAAAAATGACAAAAATTGCCTTAAAATACAAATATGCAAATTTCACCACGATTTGAACAAATCTGACTGAAGTCACCCTAAGTAAACTGCATATCAAATTTAAAAGCAATCAAACAAGCGGTTTCAGAGAAGAAGATTTTTTTACCAAAAACACAAAAAATGCCCCAAAAATACAAATATGCAAATTTCACCACGATTTGAACAAACTTAAGTGAGGTCACCCCAAGTGAACTGCATATAAAATTTCAAAGCAATTGGACTTGCAGTTTCAGAGGAGAAGGCAATTGTTGACGGACGATGGACGAACGACGACGGAAAATCAACCTATTTGATAAGCTCCGCGTCGCTGACAGTGGAGCTAAAAAACTTGAAAATTGGGTTTCGTTCTCTTGCACGGATCGCCAGAAAAGGGTGATTTTGCCACACCTATATTAAATGGAACATTCCACTGAAACGTATGGGCCGATTTCAATGTATGACCCCTTGTTGGAAACGTCAGATAATTCTCTAATGCGTCAGAGCCCCAATGTTGCGATGTTCACATGTTGTCATCGTTTGAAATTGAAAGAAGAACTTTGATCGAAAATCTCGACCTCAAGACTGCAAAATTTTGGATGAGCGGCTATCTGATAAAATTTAGTGTATATTAAGTAAGATTCGAAGGTTTCATGAAATTTTGTTGAGCGGTTTTTGATGGAAATTGATCGACAAGTACGTTGAGCGCGATCGGGAGGTAGCGTGAGTACCACTATCAACATTTCCACTGCAAAAAATTTAACCCACGGCCTTTGTTTGCCGTGTTGGGTGTCGACATCGCTGCAATAATTGCAGTCCATGTGTCTTTGTTTTGCCGTGTTGGCTATTCAGCCACTGGCATGGCAAGGCTGAATAGCCTACACGGTGAACAAAGGCCCGTGGGCAACAATTATTGCAGCTACCGACATTTTGACTTGAGTGAGGCCAGTGTGTACGCTATCGCGTACTGCGTAAACAGTTTGGATGAGTGTATATGTCTGGCACCAATGATTGTAGTTACCCATTTAGCTGACATATTGCTAATTACAAAACTTACAATGAATAAATCTTTTTGAAATGTAATAATTTGCATAAATTAGCATACCTGAAAGGCTGATCAGGAAAACTACATAGGATATGGTCAGACATCATTTTGAATGATTTCATTGAATTCAGCATGTTTGAAAACATACAAATTGAAAATTCTATGTCTCTATGTGGAAGAATAATCGAGATATTTAATTTTTGCATATTTAATTGGGTGGACTTAGTTTTTCTGTGAACGCACTGTTTTTATGGTCTGTGAAATTAGATAATATTCAATTTGAACGCATATAATTTGTAGTTGAATAAGTTTTTTCAGAGTGAATGGCCACAATTGGTTTCAAAAGGAATATTGCAACAGGTTTTAAGCTTTCATCAAAGCTATTTATGTATTATTTCTGATATATTGACATCAAAACTTCATTAAAATTAAAAACTTTTCATGAACGGCAGAAAAAAATACGAAAATTTATCACTTTAAAAATCTGTATCTCCGGAACTACTCGTCCAATCTTGATCATTCAAGGCTTATTTTGTTCCCCTCAGTGAGATCTTTAGATTGAAGTACATTCCAATTCTCTACTCCAAATATCTCGTCAATCGATCATTTTCGCTTGTCATACGCGGCATTAACGAAAGCTCTCTCATAGACAATCATGTAACAGAAAAATTAAAACTCTGATAACTTCATTAATATCCAAGGCACGCCCACCAAAACCTTTACGGTTCTTGCCATTTAGATCCTGAAGCTGTGTACAAAATTTGGTTGACATCCCTTCAGCAGTTCTTGAGATATCCGGTATACAGACACACACACAGACATCGCTAAACCATATGCTCATGTGTGTGACACGTGAGCAAAAACTTGCCGGAGCCGTACGGAGCTGTCAGAGGCAGTCGTGCAAGATTATAACTGAGTTAGGGAGTCCAGTGACCTACGTCACGGGAAGTCGGAGCAGGAAGTTCAAATTTTTATTCTTGCATAAAAGGAGCCCCAAGGGTTATTGGGTGATTACCTCTACACCGAAGCCTCGGGCGCTGTAGGCTCTGGTGGCTACCGCACAGGTCACTGGTTCACCGTTGCATGGCCTGGCTCTCTCCAAGCCTCAATCGAATGGAAGGAGATGTACCCAATACTAGTCGCCTGTTCAATGTGGGGGCATCGCTGGCATGGCCGCCGAATGCTATTTCATTGTGACAATCATAAAAGGCACGACGAGATGCCGGATATCATGAAACTAGTAAGGAGCGTCTTTTATGAGGCAGCCAAAGAAAATTCCATGTCATGATTGCCCACATCAGTGGAATTGATAACTCAGTTGCTGATGCACTTTCTCGTTTACAGATGGAGAGATTCAGAGCATTGGTGCCCGAAGCAGATGCCGGCCCCATGCCTGTACCAACAAGACTATGTCCATCCCGCCTGCTACACAACAACTGACGGAACTAGCAACCGTCCATATCCATAACAGTGTGGCAGAGAACACGTGATGAACATACCAGGTAGGACAAAATTGCTACATGGATTTCTGCTTATCACACGGACTACCTGTCGCCTTACCTGTCACAGTCAGGACAGCCATACTCTTCGTTACGTATCTGGCAAACCGAGGACTAGCATACCAAACCATCAAAGTGTACCTAGCCGGGGTGATGCATAACCACGTTGAATGCTGGTATGCTGACGACATAACAACACACGCTCTTCTGCAATGGACACTGTAAGGGATCAGGAGAAGCATCGGAGAAGTGCGACGGCCACGACTATCAATCACCATTGACCTGCTCCGTCGCCTCAAGGAATGGCTGCATCAGCGTAACGACATGTGCAGCAATGACAAGCTCATGGTATGGGCAAGCTTCACACTGGCATTCTACGGCTTCTGAGGGTAAGTGAGTTCACCTCGCGAACACCTACGGAATTCAACGTAAACGCCACATTGCTCGCCCAGGACATAGTGCTAACGGATGTGATTGAAATCAGGATAAAGTCATCAAAGACTGCCCATACGCTCATGGGCACACCATCCGTATCGCTCCAACTGGGACCTCTCTGTGTGCGGTCCGCGCATATGGGAAGCATACCAGGAACCGCGGCTACGTATGCAAGGGGAACCTACGTTCCAATTTGCAGATGGCACATGGCTCACACGACAAAGACTGAACCAAAGCCTACGGGAACTGTTACCTAGGCAGGAACTACAGATGCTAAACTGTATGTGATGCATAGCTTCCGCAGTGGCGCAGCCACGACCGCTGCCGAAGCCGGCTTGCCTGACTGGCTCATAAAAACACTGGGCAGATGGAGGAGTGATTCGTACCAGATCTACATCAAGACACCCTTGACATAGTACCGAAGGTACTCGCGGCATTAGCTTACGTTTTAGAACACATGAGTATAAATGTGTGTATAACTAGATTATTTAACCAAAGGCAATTATTGTACCCAAAATTTCGGAGACTTCCAAATTTTATTTGATGGAATGTTACAATCTTCTGTCAATATTTTTATATTTCTAGGTAGTGTCTTGTACTTTTCAAAACATCAATTTTCACTATTTGGCAGATGTATTCTGGAGTTCACAAATTGCATGTACATGTAAAAATGTATGCACTGTAATTATACAAAGGGATAATATTCAAATGACTTTTTGAGACAAATACCTGTTGATCTTGATCATTAAGATGTTCCAAAATTTCTTCAAATTCTTCATATTCTTCATCATCTGGTTCAATCCCTGATAATCTTGCTACAAAACAAGGCACAAAATAAAAACAGATATTCCAAAATAATGTTTTGAAAAATACTATAATTGAGATGCTTTGAAATATACAATAATTTTAAGATAGACAATAATTAGTGAAGGTCAAATGAAAGAATATCATCTGCCACGGACGACAGTTTAAACATAGGGCCAAAGTCCCTGAAGCTACTATAGACATGGATACATGACTGTATGAAATTATCTCACTAAGGTCATCCTAGGGACTTGTAAACCAAATATTAAAGCTGTCTGACCAGCGGTTTTGAAAAAACAAGCGACTCAACAGTTGACAGAGCTCTGCTGCGTTATGTAGAGAATAACCTGTTGTGACACATGTATTGATGAAGAAGGTGGATATCTTTGATAGCTCATTTCAGGATGGCCTCACCAAAAATGGAAAAAAAAATTCCGTAAAAATACACCTTTGCATATTTCATCACAAGTTGGGTTATCCCTAGGGACCTGTATACCAAATAACAAAGCTGTCTGACCAGTGGTTATGAAGAAGAAGATTTTTTACCAAAAACGCTTTTTTGGGTGCTAATTTGCATATTTTCAACAATATCAAAAATTAATAAAATAGTTTCTCAAAATCATATATTTTATCGACATAGCAAATATCAAATCAGTAAGTACTGCAGTTGTCAAGATATTTGAGTGGACGAAGGCCTAACAAACGGACATACATAGTTATTACATACATACATACATACATACATGCACATATATACATACATACATACAGACTGACGGTGCACGCCGGACGGATACCCATCGCAATAGCTTTATAGACTATATTAGTCTATAGTAGCTAATAAACGAGAGTTAATTACATTCTGATTAAAGTAAACAAGACTTGCTTAATCAAGATTTACGTCTTAAAAAGCAGCATATATGTATCTGTCAGGGTATAAAGAATCTTAAGCTGGTTATCTTTATCAGTATTCTCCATCCTATCAACAAAGCACATTTTAACTTTCAAATTAACATTGTAAGTAAGTTCTGTTGAATAAGTTGAGACTGTACGTACTCAGAGAAAGCACACTGAAGAGACAAATGTTTGAAACTGAAGAAGTTCAAGGTCATCAAAAGCATTATGAGGAATCATGTAACACTTTCATTGCACTGTTTACACAGATTGCATAATTGCTATAAATAGCACATGAGGAATCTTACAGCCCAGCTTTACCATAAAAACCCTATCACTTTGACCACTCTTTTAATTGACCACTCTATTTTTTCCTCAAAAAGTAATTTTATTTTATCCTTACCAAGTCAACCATAAATGGAAATTAGAACTTTCTCTATCTCTATTTATTTGACCACCCTATCATGACAAACTATTATGAGCAATTTCTTTTAGATAACATACAGGGCACAATAAATGACGGTTCAGAATATATCAAAGTTGGGATTCAGGAAAGTTGCGTTTACATGTTTTAATCCTCCAAGATGGTAGGCATTTCACTTTGAACTGTCAAAAAAAGTTGAACTTTCTGATAATTCTACACTAAAATTATTTGGCTTTGATGATTTCCCAATTAATTCAATTATTTAAAATCATATTAATTATTTTTTTCTGGGTGAATTGATAGGGTTTATACAGTACAAGAATTACATACAATGTAAGTCAAATTTTGACCAAAAATAAAAAAAATTCCTTAAAAATACACCTTTGCATATTTCACCACAATTTGAACAAATCTAAGTTGGGTTATCCCTAGGGACCTGTATACCAAATAACAAAGCTGTCTGACCAGCGGTTATGAAGAAGATTTAATAACATTGTTTCTAGAGCCTTCAAATCTCTTGGTTTTATTAAGCGTCTCTGCCAGCCATTCAATGACATTTCAGCAATTATTTCTCTGTTTTTGTTTATGTAAGATCTATTCTAGAGTATGGCTCTGTTGTGTGGTCACCCAACCAGCAGGGCCGGTCAGAAAAATCGAGAGAGCACAAATTAATTTGCAGGGTTTTACATGACGCGCATTTCTGCGTCCTTTACGCATAAAACCGGACGCAGGACCCCTCAAAAACTAAACTACGCGTCCCTTCGGACGCAGAAATATCTGTTGCTAGTGTACATGGTGTATATCTCGCGAAGCTGCTGGACACGTAAAACACATCCCAGTAAACCTTACCGACCCCATACTTTAATGGAATGCTCCGTAGTGCATTGGCCTCCACTGTTTGATGACCAATGGTACCCGCGGAAACAAATTTTATTACCGTAAAAAGTGACTTTCAAAATGTAAACTCATTCTTAATTGGTCGATTTCTTGTTTGCGTCGATTAACACATGTTTATGCATCATGGCGGGTCGTGTCAAACACCCAAAACAGGCCGATCTGCGAAAGTTTTTTCGGCGGCCGCAGCAACCAGCACGATGCAGGTTGGTCGAGGCCGAAACAGCAGATGCGATACTGATACATCAGCCCCCCGGCCAAGTCAGCAAAATTACGAATATTCAACAGAAGTTGGCTCGATAGGTTTAAATGGCTTCGATACTCTGAAGAGCGAAACGTCATGGAATGCGATGTATGTTTGAAAGCAAATGTCACATGCCCGTTCATGAAGGTTGTTCCAATTTTCAACATTCAACTCTCACTCGTCATCAGGAATCAAAAAGTCATCTCACAAGTGTTAAAATCCTAAGCTTGAGGTCGCAATTTACTACTGCTTGCAAATCTGCAGAGGACCGGCAGTTGCAGGGTAAGAGTAACGAACTCGAGGCATACGCTGCACAATTACGTACTGTTTACCTGATCGCTAAACGTGACCTTCCATGCGATGTATTCACTGACATCATGCATCTACAGAATCTGAACGGCTTAGACATTGAATATTACAAACGTCCTCAGATAGTTATGGAGTTTGAAGAGTGTATTCAACGTGTAATTGAGAAGTCCCTGATTGATAGTATACATGCAAGTGACTTCATCGGTATAATGTTGGATGAGACTTGTGACATTACCGTTCATAAGAAACTTGCTATATGTTCGATATATTCAGAATGGCGAGGCGAATGTTTCTTTCCTCGTAACCAGCAAATTACAGATGCCACTGCTGCAGGGATCGAAAACGCCTTGATTGAATTTTTGATTAGGAAAGAAATCTGTGACGCGGCCGTAGACAAAATATACGGACTAGGAACAGACAAATGTTCATCAAACTGGTTGGCCCATCATAGATGATTTTGACTTCATGAACACTGCTAGGTTATTTTCCGAAGGAGTTGCTGGCAGAGTGTGAACTCAAACCTACTTGACTTGCTAGGTGAATGCCATTTCAGAATATGGAATTACTTACCTTCTTGTCAATTTGCCAAATTTGAATACTTGTTCAAATTTCACAACGTTGTGAACTTGTAATTAAAGTTATGAGATAATTTCAATCATGAATAGTGTTCTTTGAATTGATCAATGAGGGCCCTCAGTATGAACTAGAATTTTCATGTAAGAGTTATTTTAAGAAATGTGCAACCCATTTGCCGTGTTTTAATACTAATTGAACACAGTGAAGACCATGGCATGGATAAACAATAAATATTCTTGTGAAATAAATTGGGACCCCCATATTTTGATGTAGGACTCACATTTTAAACACCAGGGGTCCCAGGGACTCTCAAAAGTAAAAAGTGATGTAAAACCCTGAATTTGTGAAATACATTTGTCGCAAACTCAATGTTCACTGCAGTAAATCTAGCTACCCATTTTATTGCAGAATTCTGAACATTCCTAAGTTACACAATAGAAGACTAACCCTTGACATGTGCTTTTTGTACAAAATAATTCATTCACATTATGATGCTCCAGATATTCTAAATCAAATCTGCTTTTATGCCCCCAGTAGAAATTTACACAGGAAACCTCTTTTTAAACCAGACTTGTGTTCTGTTAATTGCAGAAAATTCTCGACAGTGCCCAGATGCATGTCTGTTTTTAATGATATCTCTTTTAAATGTAATATAGATATTTTTTCTACGCTGTGTAGTTTTAAAACTATTTTATCCAGTCATTTTAACAGTTCTCCTTTTTGATACGTGTATGTTTTTTTTTCAATTTAATGTATCGTGCTACTTTTATGGTTGTCTTGTATATTTGTCTTGTGTTTGTGTGACTTTTTTGTTTCGCAGATCTGTTAGTGGGTTTGCCCGTTGATCTGTGTATCAAATAAAATAAAAATAAAAAAATAAAAAAATAAGAAGATTTTTTACCCAAAACGCCTTTTTTGGCATTAATTTGCCTATTTTCAACAATATCAAAAAATTAAAAAAAGAAGTTCCTATTTTTCATCTACACAACAAATATCAAATCAGTAAGTACTGCGGTTCTCAAGATATTTGAGTGGACGGACGCCTCACAAACGACATACATACATACATACATACATACATACATACATACAGACTGACGACGGACGCCGGACGGATACCCATCCCAATAGCTTCTATAGACTATAGTCTATAGTAGCTAATAAAAACTGTACATGTCTGCTACAAAGATTATTTATCACCAGACAACATATAAATAAGTGAATTAACCAGATATGAACTGAAAATGCTCACGTGTTTCATTATATATTGCAGTTATGTGTAAATTTTAACCTTTGCCACATGTTTGCAACTTCATTGAAAATATTATGATCAACGTAATGAACAATAATCACCGCCGATCAGGTCATGAAGTATACAAATATGTAATTAGCTGAAATAAAAATATCAAAGTTCTTTTACTGCTGTCATTGTATCACCACTTTATATAGCAAGTGTAATTACCGTTGGCCAAGTCCTTCAAGCCAAATATGCCGAGCTGTGAAAGCTCATTAGATTTGCAAATTATAAAATGTGAAATGTGAAATAACTTTTGATATTGTTTTAACCTGGTATAATCATCAATGTACATAGCATGTTTTGCCAACTTTGATCGAGTAAATCCAGTATATATCCCTAATAAGCAAAGGTCATTAAATATGTAAATTAGGCATTGGCTTAAGTAAAAATGCTTAATGATTTTCAACAATGTTGTATCATGGTATCTGCAATATATGTAGCAAGTTTTGTCAACTTTGGTCAAGTTGATTCAGATATATATCTCTAATTAGGAAAGTTCATTTAATATGCAAATTAGGAATTGGCTGAAGAGAAAATGCTTAATGACTTTCAATAATATTGTATTATAGTGTCTTTAATGTACATAGCAAGTTTCATCAATTTTGATCAAGTCAATTCAGAAAAATATCCCTAATTATGAAAATTCATTTAATATGCAAATTAGGAATTGGCTGAAGTAAAAATGTTTTTTGATTTTCAATAATATTATATCACAGTATCTTTGATGTATATAGCAAGTTTCAACAACTACAATCAAGTTAATTCAGATATATATCCCTAATTTGGAAAGTTTATTAAATATGCAAATTGGGAATTGGCTGAAGTAAAAATGTTTAATGACTTTCAAAAATGTTGTATCATAGTAGCTTCAATACATGTAGCAAGTTTCATCAACTTTGGTCCAGTCAATTTAAATATATATCTCTAATTAGCAAAGTTCATTAAATATGTAAATTAGGAATTGGCTGCAGTTAAAATGCTTAATGACTTTCAATAATGTTAAATCATAGTACCTTTAATATACATACCAAGTTTGGTCGATTTTGATCGAGTCGAATCAGACATATATCCCTAATTAGGAAAATTCATTAAATATGCAAATTAGCAACTATCTTTCATGTCACCCCTTAATGGGTCCCACTACTGATATATCTTGGTGTGATCAACATTTGTAGCAAATCTCATCAAATTGTGTGTAGTCGTTTTTAATGAATATCCATTTTTTCTAAAATCATTAATTATGCAAATGAGCAAAAAGTATGCAAGCCACACCCACCAAAAACTAATCAGTTCTTGCCATTTGCTAACTGAATCTATGTACCAGATTTGATTCTGATCTGATAAGCCGTTTTTGAGATATCGGACCAACAGACAGACAGACAGACAGACAGACAGACAGACAGACAGACACACGGACACACAGACAGACAGACAT
Source organism: Ptychodera flava (assembly GCF_041260155.1). Classification (NCBI taxonomy): domain Eukaryota; kingdom Metazoa; phylum Hemichordata; class Enteropneusta; family Ptychoderidae; genus Ptychodera; species Ptychodera flava. The sequence goes on along the minus strand of NW_027248357.1, from coordinate 1,565,018 downwards.
CGCTGCGACATATGCTCACGTGTGTAAACACGAGAGCAAAAAAATTAAGTTATTACAGCCAATTTCTTCCAAGCAATCATTTGCCTTTTCCATTTTTGTCGGCCCTGGTATTTCCATGTATCAAAATCTAGTTTCAAAATCTGGTTTCAAAATAGTTGGATAGGAGGTATCTGTTTTCATGCCAACATTTTGTGATTAACTCTGATTGTTTGTTTAGCAGGTTAGACTTCTCAGCATTGATGATAAACACTTTCTCTGTCAGGCAAAGGTTACATCTCTTTGTTGCATTAGAGTAAGCGGTAGTATGGCACAAAACAGACAAGCTACCTGAGTGTTGTATATTTTTGTTTGGAAAGTTCTGTACTGTTTTTGCACTTTCATTGGTGAACAGCTGTAGATGGTTTAAGAAGCGGGTCCAACTACCATGCCCCTTCTCTAGGAATGGAAACTTCAAGTGCACAATGTGGAAACACTCATAACAGAGTCAACAACACACAGAACCTTGCGCAAATCAACAGAAGCAGAGCAACAGAAACATTTTAAGATAAGATACGTTGAACCATTTGTTTTGATGATCACTACAGGGGACACATTCTAAGTCATCACCTTCAGTCATATCATGCATCCAGTTGATCGACTTGTTCTTGCTTACACTACTCCTTCAAGAACTACTACTCCTTCAAGAGCTACCTTCCCTAATAAAGTCAACTGAAATATACTCTCAGTATAACTTGGCTTCGTCATTGCAGCAATGTCGAACTAACCTTACTAACAATATATTGTCCTCAATGTCAGATTCTGTAAATCCTTCAAATTTGGAGTTGGAATCAGAAAATGAATAAAACACATCAGCAATAATGTTACTCAAGACAACAGTTTTTTTTGTCTCCATCAGAAAAGTTTTGATTAACTTTGAATTTTGACTGCTGACCTGACTTCCGTACTTGGTAAACAGTGAATTGTGAAAGAATATTAATTCTAGTGCCGTTTCTAGATGACTGTATTGATCATATCCCTTTATATGAAGCAATGGAATCATAACTAGGAGTTAAAAGGTTGCCTTCACAAATAATATGCTTTCATGTACCTGCTGATAGGTGAAGTGTCAGTCATATTTGTGAAAACAATGTAAAAGGTAGTTTGTAATCCTGCTCTTGCACCCACATGCTGCCAGCTTTAGTGACTGACAAGTAATAAGATACATGTTACTACAGTACAAACAAGTCATCGTTAATGACAGTCCCCACTTCTTAATGGGTACTTTGATTACAATTCCTTGGAGAGGATAGAGTTCTGTTCATCAATTGGGTTTGTGATTAAAGATCAGTTCCATGGTGGTGAAAATGTAAAACCAATGTGGGATGACACCCTAATTACAAACGTTCATTAAATAAGTCAATTAGTAATTAATCAACAGAACATTCCCAAACATAACACTAACAGATTATCACATGTACCACATTTCATAAATGATACCGCTAAGTGTCAATGAAATGTGTTACAGCACTGTGAGATCAACATCTATACCATGTTTCATCAAATTTGATGAAGTGTTTCTGGATATATCACTCTAATCAGTACAGTTATTAAATATGTAAATTAAAAATTAATTAACATGACACTGCATAATGTCTTTATTCAATGTTAAAGCAATGTGAGCTCAACATCAGTACCAAGTTTTATGAAACTTGATGGACCATTTCTCGCCATATAAGCCTAATTACAAATTCATTAAATATGCAAATCAGCAGTTAATCGACATGATACTACTACTATATATCTTTGCATGCCACATCACTACTGGAAGAGCAACATCTGTACCAAGTTTCATCAAATTTGATGCAGCATTTCTTGACACATCACACTGATTATGAAAGTTCATCAAATATGCAAATTGGCAATCAATTAAAATGATACTACTTAACCCTTTTCACCCCAAGGCCCTGGGGTGAGTTGACAATTAGAAGTACCATGTAGCATGACGTTTGACTTAAGAACTTATCAAAGGCTGTCCCCCATACCCATATATTTTTGGAATCACCATAAAATTTTTGTCCTTACAATATTCAAATTCTGGTCATGTAACCTCATTACATATTGAAAATGGACGCCAATATATTAAAATTGTATTATTCAACTTATTTCTTTATTTTCACAGAATTCCTCATTAATCCATCATATTTCATCACAAAACCATTGCTCTTTGTCGCAGGAGCATAGACTGATATAAAATTGTGACAAAAATTGTGAAGAAACACTGATATTTTGTATCGTTCTGACCTGTTTATTGTAATATAAATAAAGGCTCGTGTAAGGGTCAGGTCTGTTGAAGCATAGTGTTACATTACATCCAGCATCTCAAATTATGAAATATCTCCCATAATAAGTATATATATTTTGAATGAATGGAACACTTGCCCCCCAAAATATGCGAATGCTTGTCATGTGACCTAATTAATTATTCAAAATGGCCGCCAACATTAGAAATTTATGATTTTCTTTTAAATGTTTTCCAATTTTCCAGTAAAGATAATCAATATTGTATCATATACCAATGCGAAATCACATTTTACAGTCTCATGATCTTCGATGTAAAGTTTATATATTATGTTTAACTTTACACAGATTTGATAAATCTTACACAGATTTTCTTGTCCTCACTCATAATCAGTTCGTTGCCACTCTTAATTTGGAGGGTCGTTTTCGAACAACTGCGCTTGCCCAGATCTCAACTCGATTACGTCACTGACTTCGAAGTCTTTGTGTTTTGATTTTGACATCGGCTAATTTCGTCCTTTGTTTTAACGCTATGCAAGGCCAAGTTAGGAAAAAATCGGTCATGGTTAACCTCGTGACTAACCTCACTACAACATCATGGCAGCAAGAGAGCATGGTAAATAGTAATTTGCCAACTTTTCGAGCTTTCTGTTTGACGTAGTGCGATCGTCACCTCAATGTTTTCAGTATCGGCAGTGACAGGTCAAGCACCTGCAGTTCAAAAAAGTCCCATTTTCGCGTACTTATGTGTTTGTGAGCAATGTCATTCGAGTTATTCAATCGATAAATATAGATGAACAAAGGATGGCAGTTTCATTGAGCTACGTTGACGGGGGACGTTGGGGGACATTTTGAAAATCGGTTACCCTTCCAAATTGTATTCGTTTAGCCTGGTCAAGCCAGCGAAATTGATGAACGCCGAACTGTGGATGGTTCAAAGACTTTGGAAGTGCAGATTTTTGATAAAGAGCTATGTTTATTGACTGAATGTTTCAAAGTTGTCTTTCCCGGGGTTGATGCATTTGACAAACTTCATAAGATTATTTCCAAATACCCCACACTAGGGTAGTACGTGGGTAGGGGCTGACATTGACTTCGTACTTTCCACTGTCCCTATACACTCCCTCCGCGGCCCGCCTGTTCTCGGCCAGTATCTAGTCTCGGCCAGGGCATGAAAAAGAGTTCTGTAGTTAAACCACATCGTAATAATACCAATGAATTATCCCCCGGGAATTCACCAATGAATGGGTGCTCAGTTATGAACACAGAGGAAAATGTACGGCAAAGCTAAACTTGAAATTGGTGTTTAAACAACCTGTATATCTTCGCTAAGTGATCGGTCCCGGCATTATTACCACTTGCCCGGTCACCGTCCATTCCGAGTGAGTACAGTTCAATAGTTGATTCCCGCTGTAATCTGTGTGACGTAATCGGCATTGAATAGGCATGCGCGTATCAAAGTTCACGAGGTCGTACAATCTGTGATTGCGCGAACGAACCTCCAAATTAAGAGTGGTAACGAACTGATAATCGAAGAATTACATACAGGGCCCTTGAATAGGGGTCAGGTCAAGGTATCCTATTTTATAACATCTGACATTTGAATTTATCAACCTTTGTTGACAATAACATAATATGTTTTGGAATTGTAGTATAAAAATTACCCCATAAATATGCAAATACTGGCCACATGACCTCATTAAATATTCAAAATGGCCACAAGTATTCTAAATTTACAATGATTTTCACATATTTGCTTCTCTTTCTGACGACATTCTAAAGAATTTATCACTTCCTATTGCTCAATTATGTCGAAATGTATATTAGATTCTTTAGTCTACAACTGATGATTCCAAAACAAATTTTTTAATCATTTCATGAACCAAATACAAGCTTCTTTCAAATCACAGTGGAAAGTAAGATTATAATCATTTTACAAAATACAGAATTTGATTATTCGAGTTTACAAACTTCATCCAATATACATACAAAACATAAGAACACACAATTTATGGTAACAAAACAACATTTATTTTTGTTTTTCTTTAGTAAATAAGAAATTAAAAATGGTACAGCTACATACTAAAATAGCGTCAATGATGACACTGTTTCTCCTCAGTGCATTTAGCTGCAGGGATGCAAGGAGAGAGGTTTTGGAAATGTTGCTGAGAAAGATGCAAAGAAAGGGTTAAAATGTGAAACTGTAATAAAATCTACTGTTTTTAAGCAGTGAGCGTCTAGCTTGGTAAACGTGACATCTCGTACATGAAGGCAAAAAACATAATTTTCACATGTCCACCAAACTTGGAATTTGTGTAGATCAACAATATCATCCAAATTGATTGATCTGCAATATTTTGTATGTTCCTTGCTACAAAATTCTGACCGAATTGAATTATAACAGGAGAACATGCATGCATGACTGGACAGTGTGGACTGTGTATTGCATGCACTACATCTGCCGTGATGATGGATTACCAGACGACCACATTGCATCAAAGAACTGTAAGTTTACAAAGAAAATATAATTCCAAACAAACTTTCTTCATTGATAGCCTTGCCTTTTTTTTGGGATATTGAATGGACATATTTATTAAGATGTCACTTCAGCTTGTCCATGACAGTGAATTGATATTTGCCAAACTTGATCGGCCCAGCCAAGTACACATGCTTACTCATAACAGCTGGACCGTGATGATCACAACATTGTTTTGTGATATTCCGATACAAATTAAAATATTTTGATCAATATATTGCATTGACTGTAAAGTTGCAAATGTTTCTTTGGGTGTTGAAACATGTCAGCATAGTGTGTCACAAATCAACACACCAAACAGCGATGTTCATGTAAGAACAACCTGCTTGATTTCCATGGACTTTCTGGTTGCCCATTGCACTGGTATGCCTGTTTCCTCTGGCTTCTGAAAATTCTTAGTAAATTAACAAATTAGTCACAAAAGTTTAAGTAAATTTCAAAATTTGTTAGTAAACTGGGAATTTGCAAAGTGAGACATTGTACAAGCAACAAGTCATTGACAATGACATAGTCCCCACTTGTAATAGGAGTATTATTCTTGATGGGGCAGGGAAATGTGGTCATTAAGAAGTATCACTGGAGTGTATATATGTTGAGATCTATGGGCACATAGGTCTATGTCGTTGTTCCCAATTTGAACACACGAGGAATGTCTAAGTTATGGTTCTAAATCGGGAAAAAAGATCAGACCTCTAGCTGTATTAGCCAGCCATGAAATACATATGCGCATAATAAATGAGGTACAAGATGTGACATCTTAAGGTCTAATATCCTATCAAAATTGGAGGGTATAGAACTTGTGGTTACTGAGTTATGCATATATATATAATCAAGGTCACAGGTCATTGAGGTCACGTGACATTTTGGAAAAAAAAATTTAGTGCTAATTAATCCATATATGCCAAAAATCAGACCTCCAGCTCTATTCGCTTGCCCAGAATTAGATGTGTGCATAATTAATGAGGTAAAGCGTGTGTTGCCATAAGGTCTCAAATCTTACTTAATATAAAGGACATAGCATTGTGGTTACTTATTTATTGACATAAACGTATATTTTAGGTAAAAGGTCATCAAGGTCACATGATATTTGTCAGAAAACTTCTATCCTATAGTTATCCCTATATACCAAAAATCAGACATTCAGCTCTATTGGCTTCCTCAGAATTAGACATGTGCATAATTCATGAGGTACAGTATGTGGCGTCATAAGGTCTCCCATCATACCAAATATGAAGGGTGTACCACTTGTGGTTACTGAGTTATGGACAAATATGTATATTTCAGGTCAAAGGTCATTGAGGTCACGTGACATTTTGTCAAAAACATTGTATTGCTAAGTTATCCCTATATACCAAAAATCAGACCTCTAGCTCTATTGGCTCGCTCAAAATTAGATATGTGCATAATTAATGAGGTACAATATGTGGCGTCATAAGATGTTCCATCATACCATACATGAAAAGTGTAGCACTTGTGGTTACTGAGTAATGTACAAATATGTATATTTCAGGTCAAAGGTCACCAAGGTCACGTGACATTTTGTCAAAAATTGTATTGCTAAGTTATCCCTATATACCAAAAATCAGACCTCTAGCTCTATTGGCTCGCTCAAAATTAGATATGCACATAATTAATGAGGTACAATATGTGGCGTCATAAGGTGTCCCATCATACCATACGGTATATGAAGGGTGTAGCACTTGTGGTTACTGAGTTATGGACAAATATGTATATTTGAGGTCAAAGGTCACCGAGGTCACATGACATGTCAAAATATCTGAGATATCTGCGTGAACTGATGGACGAACGGATGGACGAACGGACAGACATGACCCAATCTATAAGCCCCCTGGACTTCATCCGTGGGGACTAAAAACTGTGTCACTGCATCCTTTTTGCAATATGAATACGATGAGATACTAAATTTTTAGTTTTCATGGCCTATACATGGGAGTCTATGGAGATTGACTTATACATGGGAGTCTATGGAGGTGTAAACTAAAAAGTCCTCTAACACGGCCAAATTTGATCGCATTGTGAAACAAATCGACGTGCATCTGTATGGGGTAGGGTACTATCCTTGTGCAAAGTTTGAAAGAAATTGACCAGTGCATGTCTGAGATATCTGCGTGAATGGACGGACGCACTGACGGACTGACGCACGGACGGACTGACGCACGCACGGACGCATGGACATGACCAAACCTATAAGTCCCCTGGACGGTGTACGTGGGGACCAAAAAGCAACATCTACATGTATTTTGTATGGACTACACTGAATGACGGTACAAACAATAGTCCCCACTTTTTAAACAAAATGCTGTCACATGGCCATATTTGATCTGATCACAAAACAAATTTACGTGCATATGTATGACATAGTGAATAATGCTTGTATAAAGTTTGAATGAAATCACTCCAGGTAACTCTACGTGAATGGAGGAACGGACGGACGCACCATAGACGGCCGGATGCATGCACAGAGGGATGCATGGACATGACCAAACCTATAACTCCCCACTAATAAGACATCATTATTTGTATTTTTCTATAGCTTGCTGACCAAATGCAAACACCTCACAGAATAAAGAAACCGGAATCTTACCTGCCTTAGCCATAAAATACGGAGGTAGTTCTCCTATGGCAGTGCCAGCACCCTACAAAAATGACAAGATAATTTTTTGAGATCAACAAACTGTTCCTAGTGAATTCCACAAATTGATGAGGGACAAAAATTCTCTACCCTACCGGACAACAAATGGCCACCATGCTGCCATATGGATTGTATCACAAAACAAATCAATGTGGATATGCATGACATAGGTCAATGTCCTTGTACCAACGTTGAATAGAATCGGTTGAAACGTGCCTGAGTTATGGCTAAGCACATGACATATTGTAGCACAAAACAAATCGACTTGCATATGTATGACATATGAAGTAATCCTTGTACCAAGTTTGAATGAAATCACTCCAGGAATCTCTGAGACATCTGTGTGAATGGACAGACGGACGGACGCACACACAGACGGACGCACGCACGCACGGATTGATGGAGATGCATGGAGACAGATGAGTGTCGACATATATCAAAGAAATTTGAAACTTTTCACTGACGACAATCTCATAACATTTATGATGATACTGTTAGTGTCATTAGTAATTTGACTCCAAATCTATTTTACCAAACTTGAGGAAGTGCTATATCAGGGCTCAAAATTAGCGGTAGTCCCGTGTCCACAGACTACCAACTTTTCCCTTTGGCTACCAAATCCATGAAATGGCAGCCCACATGGACTACCAAAACCTGGAACATGAAATTACTTAGTGGGCGACATGATGTTGATCGTTGTGAGATGACCGATGCTCATACCGGTACAGTCAACCACGCTGGACACAGAAAGGCCAGACTATGATTTTATGATTTGTCATGCAAATTAAAAGGCGACAGTGCAATCATATTTGTTGCGACAAACTTTTAATAGAATATTATCTGAACTGATGTACTTGGATGACAGGCTTGGGAAATGATGGCCAATGAAAATTCATTTTCATAGTTATTTAATCACAATGTATCAATCACAATTAAACTCAAAATTATTCAAACTGCAAAGAAAAAGCTGTCGGGCCATCCACAAATTACACTTTCCGAAGTGTACAAGGTCATCCCATGATAGCGTAATATGGTGGAGAAATATTGCCAAAATTGCCACGAAAGTATTAGGAACATGACTGTACCAAGTTGTCATCCTGAAATTCATAGTTAATCTATTTTAGCCATCTTACGTTTACACGTGCTGAGTGAAAGCCTTTGCCATGGCGAACATCAAAATTTGTATATAAGCTCTGTGTATGTGTGAATATAAGGTCGTCAAACTTTGAGGTGTCACCGTTCTCCTAAGGCTATGATCTGCAGGTATTGATGTCAAATGACTAGAAAATTATTTCCTGGATAGAATCATGAAAAAAAATCTTTCACTGTCTAGATATAAATAAAAATATCCCTTACAAAAACCTATTCATTCATGCTTGGGCTACGAACCTTGTCACTGGGCTATCAACTTCAAAATATGGTAGCCCAATAGGACTACCAGGGAAAAAGTTAATTTCGAGCCCTGTATATATATTGATTTCACAGGTATCTTACTCTTCTGTGAAGCGAATAGCTGTGTCAGTCAACAGCTTATTTGCATATTTAATGACCTTTTTGTAATACCGTAAGTAATGTTGGTCAAAATTACTGTACACTTGCTACATATGAAGGTGACAGATATCTAGACTATTCTGAGAAATATTAACGAGTGTCCTCTCAATGAATTGATAAACTACAGTGTTTTTATTGACATTACTGAAGGTGTTTTCACTTGATTTGAGCTGCACTTAATGTTTCTTCCCTGCTCAAAATCCAAAGGACAAAAGTCAAAGAAATTTATCATCTTTATTTCAGCCAATTACATATTTGTACATTTAATGGCCTTATTAATTTGTGGTGAATATTGTTCATGATGTTGATCACTTTCATTAGGCAAACATGTGGCAAAAGCTTAACTTTACTTAAAACTGCAATATATACTGAAACGCATGAGCATTTTCAGTTCATATCTGGTTGTAAAATATTGAAGGTCTAGGCTTTTAGTTTTGGCAGATAAAAGCTTTTGTCATTTCTGCATTTTGAAGCTCATCTACATTAATTTTGAGCCCTGACTTTAAGATTTTAAATTTCATCTTTGACATTGAACAATTACAACCGCTAATGCTTCTTTTGCCATTTTTATATTACAACTTGGATCCTATTAAACTGAAATCATTGCTGTATGAAGTTAAACAATACATTTTCTTAATACTATAGATAAAAATTCATTCTATTGGCTAGTTGGACTGAGCATGGCATTATGTGAAATAGGTAACAGTGATGAAGGATTGACCTGAGGTGTTGACTTACCCACATAAATGCTTCTATTCTGACTTTACTCATTATTGTCCACATACTCATATGTACCTTCTTCATCTGGACAAATGATTCTACAAATAAAACAAACATAAAGTTCTAGACTGTGTTATGCAGGTCATTCTTCCCTCCCCATTCCCATGACCAGTTTAATTAGTTTAGAATAGTCTAGAACATTCTGAAGGTCATGTTTATTACAGCTGAAGATATTAGGGACTGGTCAGTTTCTTCGGCCTGGGGGGGGATGGATTATTTTTGTTGCCGATGTCAAAAAGTGGCTGACCCCCCTATTCCAAATTTTGAAAACAGGGTGACCGCCCTATTCCAAATTTCGAAAACAGGGTGCACCCTGCACGTGACAACTGTAAAACAAAAGGTGGACATACATTTATATATATATATATATATATATATATATATAATATATATATATATATATATATATATATATATATATATATATATATATATATATATATATATATATATATATATCAGTCATTCTGTGTTTTAATGAAATTGTTGACATGTCAGTTGAGTTGTAAGATAGGAATTTTTAAAGTGTCAATCTTAAAGTTTGAATACAGTACATTTTGAATGAGCTGTGAATGTATTTCACACTTTCTATGCTTAACCAGATGTCCTGAACAGAAATGGATGTCAATCATTAATATCAGAGGAAAAAGCAGTAAATTGAAAATTTTGATGGGTGGTAAGACTTGCCAGCCATCCGATTAAATCTCCTGAGCAGCCATAGAGAGCTATTTTAGCCAAATCTGGTGTGTGCAGTGTCTGAGATGACCTTTTCTTGTAACATTAAAACCATAAAAGCACAGCTAATAATGACAAAAACTGCCTTTTAACTGTTTTTTGGTCATAACAAAGCATCATTCTACTGAAAACCTGAGACACAAAGGAAAACAGTTGCATCAATGAGAACAAAATATATCTTGTCATTTTTCTCTCTCTAAAATAAGTCACTGTATCAAATATATATTGTGAAATATTTGTGCATGTTGCTTTCTCATACTGAATTCTCATAGAGAGAACAGAAAAGTATCATGCTTTTCATATGAAATGCAAATTTCATAACGGTACACTTTCACTTAGCAAACATCAAGATGTCTCTGGCATATAGCTCTGATTTATTAAAGTATGGCGCCCGAAGGGCGCGGAGAAAAATATGAAACATCCTGATATCTCTGATATATATGTCTGATGTATATTAAAAGTCATGCACAGGAAGGGCGTGCTGAAAATGTCCGATATATTCAAGTAATGCGCTCGAAGAGCATGCTGAAAAATATTAAACATACAGAAATCTCTGATATATGTATGCCTGATATATTAAAGTTGGGCGTGCTGAAAAATATGTCTGATTATTATTAAAGTTACGCGCCCGAAAGGCGCGCCGAAAAATGCAACTGAATGATGAAATTTGTGGCTGACACGATGCATTTTAGGCAAGAATGAGCCCGTGTCAAAATTCCTAAAAACACACTGACCTATTGGGCATTTCAAAAACATGGTGACCCCCTATCATCAAGTCAAAAACAGGGTGACCCCCCCCCCCCATGAATCCACCCCCCCACCCAGGCCGAAGAAACTGACCAGTCCCTTAGCATATCTATGGAAAGTCTAGAATTTTCTACTGATCTCAGGATAACTTCATTTCACTATACATACGGGGCTACACAGACACCCAGTCGCCTGGCTTTTCTAGGATGCAGTTACTGACTGGCCAAGCAAATGGTGTACCTTATATATGCCCTCTAATGTTACAAGCGGTCTGGCTGTTCGTTGACATAATCATTCTATGTAGGAAAATGATTGACAAGGACTTCAGACATCTGAAGTGATCGGTTTATCACAAGATATGAAAAATCCCCCCAGGATTTTAGTTTCTGTAAAGAATACTTACCATTCAATACAACTTGCTTTATTGATTCTTTACCAAAAGAGGAACCCTACAGATAAATCTTTCCCTTACTAGGGGGTCCCTTATTTGCTATAAAGCAGCTGACCCCCTCTCTCCAACTTAAGTTACTGTATCTGTAGACTTCCCACAGAGAGAACATAACATTCCCAGCTTGCCCTACAAAGAGTAAGCCCATTACAATTTTATCATCCAACCAAATTAAATGAACTACAATGTCAAGCATGGGGAGGAGGGTGGGAGAACCATTTGTGTTAAATGGTAAGTATTATTTACAGAAACTAAAATCCTGGCCGATTTTTCATTTCTATAACATAATTCAAAACCATTTAACACAACTTGCGTAAGAGTCCCACAGTCCAATGGAGGGGCTAATTTGACATGAGTAACCAATGAAGAAAAAAGAAATGACCATACATGACTTCCAAGACTGAAGTGGTTGCTCCTTAAAAAGAATGACAGCACTTATTTGTGCGGCACCTGGGATTGTGCCACACAAATGGCCGCTAAAGAAAATAACCCCTTCCTCTCAGCAGCCATATCCCGAATAGGGAAAGACTATATTAACTTACATGGTAACTGAAACCCAAGTCCTTACCTGACCAACTTGGGTGATAAACTGAAGACTTTTACTGCGATCGCGATAATTGTTGGTACATCGAAGCCCAATATACCGGTACTTAGGGAAACCGCTGGGAATATCCCTATACCACAAAGAGATTAGCTGACAGCACTATTGCTATGTGCATGAAGTTTGGCAGATAATCTTTCAGTTTGTTTATCAAAACACTGCTGGGTGTCTCATAAAGCAGAGGCCGTTCATTTTGCACGACCGATAATTACTGATTCAGAAGTAAATCATTGACTTTCTATGAATAAAGTTAAATTGCTTTGCCTATGTGTATCACCACGTCTGCGGTAAATTTAATTGATTTCCTATTTTCCTGAAGTTTTGGTGACCGTTTTGCACGAATGACAATTAACTCGCACTTTCTCCAGCTGTTCAGAATCAACTCGCCCGAAACCAACTCGCCTGTTGTTTTAGATTACACGTTTGTACCGCGTACCTATATGCACCCTTCGTTGTCGATTTAGTCTATAAATATCAATTAATGGATGATAGAATCGAGACTGTGTATGATTTTATCAATATGGAACAAAAATATTTCGATTGATTGACTAACACACCTAATTTTAAGCATTTTCTTCAACTTTAGAAAATAAGTCATCAGCCTTTCCTTGACATCGCCATTTTCGTTTGAAAATGCTCTGTCCCCTTAGTGTGAAAGCTCAGCTAAGGTTTGCCTCGGCCATACTGATTGAGAGATAGCTCCTTCTTTAGCTATATTTTCAGTTTCGAAAAGATCTCGCCAACTATTCCTTTTAGTGCACAGTGCAGGTCTGTCTACGTTTGCAGGAAAAGCTATCGTTGCCTTGCCCAACAAACTGAATTCAGGCGAGTTGGTATCGGGCGAGTTGGGTTCTGAGTCACGAGTGGTTTGAAAAGGTACCCGTTTTGCACTGGGAGATTAGAAGCGAAAGGTAGGTTATCAACACCATTGATGACATGCCTTTTTATCACCGTGTTGTCTCATTTCTCTGTATTATTTCGGTGAAATTGAAAATAGTAATTTCGTGTCCGCTGATCGTGACAATTTGTCAGCTCTAAGAATTCGAAGTATGAAACATCACAGTTTCCAGGCTCGGCCGCGGGAGACAAGACAACACATATTCAAACTTTGGGTCAAACCAAGTTTACTTTCTCGATTGGATACGTTGAGGTCAAAATACAAACTCTGCCATCAATTTGCGATTAAAAAGTGTAGCATTTCAGCATTCTTTGCAATTGATGAATATGACTGTCCTTTTTCATTTTACATTTCTTGAGAAAACTCTACTATGTACCCACTTTAGTCTGATACCCCTATGTAAACAAGTCATTGACAATGACATAGTCCCCACTTGTAATAGGAGTATTAGTCTTGATGGGGCAGGGAAATGTGGTCATTAAGAAGTATCACTGGAGTGTGGCATTCAGATCTATGGACACATAGGTCTATATCATTGTTCCCAATTTGAAACAAGAGGCATGTCTAAGTTATGGTTCTAAATCGGGAAAAAAGATCAGACCTCCAGCTGTATTGGCCAGCCAAGAAATACATATGCGCATAATAAATGAGGTACAAGATCAGCGTTTCCGTTACAATTTCAAAACTTGCGTACGATTTTTACGCAACTGAGTTTTTATTTGCGTAAAATGTATTCAAAATGCGTACGGTAGGAATCAGTATCTGAAGTGAGCTGGGCAGTCTTTTCTGTAGAACTTGGGGGTTTCCTGTAATGCACATGCTCTATTAACAAAAAACAACAACCTGGGGGCTTCAAGGTGTAGCTGAACGTTTGCCATGCCGTGATGCATGTCCCGTATATGATCGTTGAGCAGCCCAATGAGTTCATGTTCAAAGAAAATACCTTCTGACTACGAAATTAGTGTTTTCAAAGGGCCAACAAAAAGCAGATACTGTTCAAAGTCCAGCGGGACCTCTCAAGAATGCAACCCGACAGAGTCTAAATGGTCACCCGTAAACACTTTCCAAATAACATGCGACGTAATGACCATTAACTGTATTGTGGTACCGACAACATAGACTCGATCGATTCTCGAATGTTTGCATCTGTAGTGCCATTGTCTGTACAGAAGTGATTGACATGACGTTTTCTGATAATGAAATACAATGTTGCATAAAGTGCTGCGGTCTGCTAAAGTCTAAAATGTTGCAATATCATGATAAATGTCACTTGCACGCAGGTGCATATGTTCTATTTTTGTCCTGCATTGAACCACGTTCAGGCAATGTAGTGGCGGGCCAAGTACGTCAGTGTCATTGGACGGCATTTCTCAATGCGTATTTGTTTACGCAGTCATGATTTTTTTTGCGTATTTCCGAACAATTTTGCGTAAAATACGCAGGATTTTGCGTTAACGGAAACACTGCAAGATGTGACATCTTAAGGTCTATTATCCTATCAAAATTGAAGCGTAAAGAACTTGTGGTTACTGAGTTATGCATATATAAGTATAATCAAGGTCAAAGGTCATCAAGGTCATGTGACATTTTGAAAAAAAAAGTATTGCTAATTAATCCCTATATGCAAAAATCAAGACCTCTAGCTCTATTGAACTGCCCAGAATTATATATGCGCATAATTAATGAGGTTAACCATGTGTTTTCATAAGGTCTCCCATCCTACTAAATATAAAGGACATAGCACTTGTGGTTACTATTTATTGACATAAACATGTATTTTAGGTAAAAGGTTATCGAGGTCACATGAAATTTTGTCAAAAAATTTCTATCCTATAGTTATCCCTATATACCAAAAATCAGACATCTAGCTCTATTGGCTCGCTCAAAGTAGATATGTGCATAATTAATGAGGTACAATATGTGGCGTCATAAGGTGTCCCATCATACCAAATATGAAGGGTGTAGCACTTGTGGTTACTGAGTTATGGACAAATATGTATATTTGAGGTCAAAGGTCATTGAGGTCACGTGACATTTTGTCAGAAAAATTGTATTGCTAAGTTATCCCTATATACCAAAAATCAGACCTCTAGCTCTATTGGCTCGCTCAAAATTAGATATGCACATAATTAATGAGGTACAATATGTGGCGTCATAAGGTGTCCCATCATACCAAATATGAAGAGTGTAGCACTTGTGGTTACTGAGTTATGGACAAATATGTATATTTGAGGTCAAAGGTCATTGAGGTCACGTGACATTTTGTCAAAAAAATTGTATTGCAAGTTATCCCTATATACCAAAAATCAGACCTCTAGCTCTATTGGCTCGCTCAAAATTAGATATGCACATAATTAATGAGGTACAACATGTGGCGTCATAAGGTGTCCCATCATACCAAATATGAAGGGTGTAGCACTTGTGGTTACTGAGTTATGGACAAATATGTATATTTGAGGTCAAAGGTCATTGAGGTCACGTGACATTTTGTCAAAGTGTCTGAGATATCTGCGTGAACGGATCGACTCACGGATGGACATGACCCAATCTATAAGCCCCCTGAACTTTATCTGTGGGGACTAAAAACTGTGTCACTGCATCCTTTTTGCAATATGAATACGATGAGAAACTAAATTTTATTTTTCTTGGCCGTATACTGGTACATGGGAGTCTATGGACAACAGCCTTATAGGATACATGGGAGTCTATGGAGGTGTAAACTAAAAGTCCTCTAACGCGGCCAAATTGATCGCATCGTGAAACAAATCGACGTGCATCTGTATGAGGTAGGGTACTATCCTTGTACCAAGTTTGAACGAAATCCTCTCTGGCATCTCTGAGATATCTGCGTGAACAGAATGGCCGGACGCATGCACGCACGCACACACGGACCTGACCAAACCTATAAGTCCCCCCCGGACAGTGTCAGTGGGGACTAAAAAGAATTGGCACAGGAATATCTCAGATATCTGCATTCATAAGCCCCTGTGCATGGACACAGCATTAATATTAATTTCATCCTGGGGACCCTGTGGATCATACCTGGGGACCCTGTGGATGGATATCAAAGACAGGAAAGAAAACGGCCGTCACACAGCCATTTATGATCGAATCATTACAAAAATTGGCGTGCATATATATGTGATAGAGATTAATATAGGTATCAACTTTTAATGCAATCGCGCCATGTATCGCTGAGAAATTTACGTGAACGCCCGCACAGTCGTAAAATATAGGAAACAAAATGGCCGCCACGCAGCCATTTTAGACCAAATCAAAAGAAAAATCAATGTGCATATGTATAACATATGGAGTAATCCATGTACCAAGTTTGAATGGAATCGCTCCTAGCATCACTGAGAAATTTGTGTGAACATACACACCAACATCAAATACAGGAAACAAAATGGCTGCCAGACGGCCATATTGAATCAGATCGTAAAACAGATCGACGTGCATATGTACGGCATAGGTGATAATCCTCGTACTAAGTTTGAATGAAATCGCTTAAGGGGTCTCTGAGATATCTGCGTGAACGGACGGACGGACGCACGCACGGACGCACGCACGCACGCACGCACGCACGGACATGACCAAACCTATAAGTCCCCCCGGACGGTGTCCGTGGGGACTAATAATGATATCATCCGTATGACGCACCCAAATGTGACTGAACAGTGAACAGTTCGTGTAAACTCTAAAATAGGAGACATTTGCTGAAGTCATGACCTTTTGTATTGGCAATCGCAGAAGGGCAGTTTTCATGAATATTTAAATTGGTGAATGCGGAAGTGAACGTACGATTTTGCGGGAACAAGCCAATGGCAACGTTCGGCGGTTTTTTTTAACCCCAGTTGACAGAAATTCGGTGTCTTTCGGATGAAAATATCTCCAAAATGATCTACACTTTTAAATGGCAGCTTTGGAGGGCGGCACGTGCGAGATTTTTCTTGTTACATCATTTTGAAGTTAGTCATTGAAATACGCAAATAGCCATTACACTTGCCTGCAATTTTAACATTGACAGTTGACTCATTTTTGCGGGCGTTTTACGATCGTAGTTCTAGCTTACTTAGTTATTCTTATATCATTCGAAGGGGCAGAAAACCAGCTTTCTAATGCTGCCTACACGTGGGTGCGCAACGGTGCGCGGTTTTGAAAAGGGAAGCATTGTTGATCGCCGGTCGCCTGACTAGTACAGTAGTGTATTCCAGCGGTGGCCCTGATGCGTTCTTTTTCATTTGTGGTCACGACACGATGTCGATTATCAACGGCCGGAACGACAAAGCACGGTCCGGACCGTGGACGAAGACATGAAATGACTGGCTATCCGATGGTTACATCAATTGTGAGTCCTCAGCTAAAAACGTCTGGAAGACCATGTGAAAGTGTCTTTCGTCCGTCCATGGCAAGAACTTTGTTTTCCTCGATAGGCAGAGTTGAGCAGTCGCGATATGCGCATGTGTCAGACCACAGACGTACGTCTCAACGTTGGCGGCGGTGTTCCGCATGTTATCGCACAGTGATTGGTTTATTGTAGTCACATGGGGGTTTATGGGATATATTTTTTACATCTCCTAATTTAGAGTGTACACGAACTGGTGAAGTATGTCTGCTTGTGTCATGTCAAGGCCACAGCCGAGACTCGTACAGGGTGTACGAGACGACACCAACTTTGCCTCTGAGCCAAGGTTTTCAGAAATATATCCGAGCAAAAAAGGTCTGGCTTTATCTATGGTCTACTATATTCTTCAAAAAACGAAAGCCGTCGATGACAGCTGTAGGGGTTATAGCGGACAGTTTAAGAATGTTTGTACGTGACACAGATTCCCGCCACACCGTGCGCCAGCAGCATAGACTATCCACATGCACTTACAGTAATTTGAACTTGATAATCAGCTCATACACAGAAACCGCCGGAAACCCAAACTTTGTCTGTATTACTAGTAGTTCTCACAGAACTACGCTACGACATGTCGGATAACAGAACCTCGAAGCCTGGAAGTTTTACATGTAACTTTTTAGAAACTACATCGGTGCATGACCGATAAAATACACACCAGTACCATTTGGTTATTTACACAACTATCTATTCTCACTGTCACTCTAAGAATACGCATCTACTTTAAAACGGTCGACAAATCGGTTTCTTCAAAAGAGATTATAAATTTAGAGACTTTGAATTTCACTCAAGGAAACCGTCGGTAGATGGAAAATTGTCAAAGTACCTGCTCAAGGTAAGATCACATCGCGGGATGGGCAGATGGGTGTAAAACGTGAAAAAGGTTCATGTGCAACATATAGAAAAAAAATATGCACATTGTAAACCTCGACGTAAACTGATCACTTTATAAAAATAAAAGTTAAAAATATGGATTTCACCTCAATGCCGGACGCAAATTACAGTTTTTGTGAGACAGTGGTAATGACAGCATTTATGATGACAACGCCTGTACAACAAAACGAAGTCAAACAATAGCAATTATATCTCCATGACACTACCTACCGTTTTCTCTCCTGCACTTTTTCTGTCAATTTGGTTGCTTCAACATGTTCCCTAGTCAATGGAATTTACCGCAGCAATTCAACAAAAACTGGCAAAAGCAATGTAACTTTACTCATTAGAAGTTAATCCTTTATTGTACTATCGTTCACGCAAAATGAACGGCCTCTGCTATAGTGTTTTGTTTAGGGGACACCGCATACGCACCCCGCAGTGTTTTCGATAAACAAACTACAAGATGATCTGATGCACTAGCGATACTGTTGGCTGATCACTACCAACAATTACCACAATATCAATAATCCCCAGAGGTGTTAATGTTCCATTGTTACGTTAATCTTATCCAGTTGGTGCTATGATAGGAACATCAGGCCTGTGACAACCATAGACCCTCAAGAAAAATTTGAGGGTCTATGTGACAACTCACTCTGATACCAAGGGCACACAACATATGCTTGCACATGAACTATGTTGACGGGAAAAAATGAACTCCCCATTTTTCAATGTCAAGTTATTTATTTTTAGCTACTATAGACTATAGTCTATAGAAGCTGTTGGGATGGGTATCCGTCCGGCGTCCGTCGTCAGTCTGTATGTATGTATGTATGTATGTATGTATGTCCGTTTGTGAGGCGTCCGTCCACTCAAATATCTTGAGAACCGCAGTACTTACTGATTTGATATTTGTTGTGTAGATGAAAAATATGATTTTGAGAAACTATTTTTTTAATTTTTTGATATTGTTGAAAATAGGCAAATTAATGCCAAAAAAGGTGTTTTTGGTAAAAAATCTTCTTCTTCATAACCGCTGGTCAGACAGCTTTGTTATTTGGTATACAGGTCCCTATGTGTAACCCAACTTAGATTTGTTCAAATTGTGATGAAATATGCAAATGTGTATTTTTAAGGAATTTTTTTGTCATTTTTGGTCAAAATTTGACTTACTTGTATGTAATTCTTGTACTGTGTAAACCCTATCAATTCACCCAGAAAAAAATAATTAATATGATTTTAAATAATTGAATTAATTAGGAAATCATCAAAGCCAAAATAATTTTAGTGTAGAATTATCAGAAAGTTCAACTTTTTTTGACAGTTCATAGTGAAATGCTTACCATCTTGGAGGATTAAAACATGTAAAGGCAACTTTCCTGAATCCCAACTTTGACATATTCTAAACCGTCATGTATTGTGGCCTGTATGTTATCTAAAAGAAATTGCTCAAAATAGTCAATAGAGATAGAGATAGAGGAAGTTCTAATTTCCATTTATGGTTGACTTGGTAAGGATAAAATAAAATTACTTTTTGAGGAAAAAATAGAGTGGTCAATTATAAGAGTGGTCAAAGTGATAGGGTTTTTATGGTAAAGCTGGGCTGTAGATTCCTCGTGCTATTTATAGCAATTATGCAATCTGTGTAAACAGTGCAATGAAAGTTACATGATTCCTTATAATGCTTTTGATGACCTTGAACTTCTTAAGTTTCAAACATTTGTCTCTTCAGTATGCTTTCTCTGAGTATGTACAGTCTCAACTTATTCAACAGAACTCACTTACAATGTTAATCAAAGATATCCACCTTCTTCATCAGTACATGTGTCACAAAAGGTTCTTCTCTACATAACACAGCAGAGCTCTGTCAACTGTTGAGTTGCTTGTTCTTTCAAAACTGCTGGTCAGACAGCTTTAATATTTGGTTTACAAGTCCCTAGGATGACCTAAGTGAGATAATTCATACAGTCAGGAAATACTTAATTTTGTATCCATGTCTATAGTAGCTTCAGGGACTTTGGCCCTATGTTTTAAATTTAGACTCTAAAATAAGTTTTAGAAATATGGCAAAACATAATATCGTTCTTCATTCATTTTCATTCAGCTTCCTGTTTTCGGACGCTTCACTTCAGTAACGCGTATTGATCATATGCAAATGTGACCAGAACAGCATGCAACGTTCCTTCCACATGTACAGTTTATTCATGCACAAGCTACCAATGGCAAACGTGTGCTAGTTTTTTACTTCCAAGAGCTGTGGTGCCCTATCCTGTGATATCTCCGATAAATCACATGAATTGCTAGCCAGAAACCTTTATTGTATCAGTATGGACACTCTTACTTATTAGAGGGGGAAATCAGAGGTGCATGGAGTTGCCGTGTAGTATACTCAGAGAGAAGGGGCACATGGCAACTCCACGCACCTGTGGGGGAAATGGTCGAGGCAGTTGACGAAGCTTGCCGTTGGACCACGGCTAGAGTTATTGACACAGTTGATGGAAAAATTGCAGTGACTTTCCTGGCTGCAGTAAGAAATACAACATGACCCTTTCTCCTGATGTGGTTCGACCAACAACCACTGCTAACGTTCAGGGTGAATATTCCGCTTTGATTGAAATGAAAACAATCTCTGTAGGATTCAAATTTGCTGCATGTGACGGCAGCCATGTTTGATTTATCGACGCACACAGTGGGACCACAGTGGTGACCCCGTTTGAGCTCTGAGATCCGAAATCACTTTGATTACTTTTGATTGCCCTCCAAGACAGGGGCTTGTCAGATTTCAGATGCATCATTTATCGGTAATTGATAAGTAAAAAGGCTGAATCCACGATGTTTTGCTCTGGTACAGAAAAATTCAAGAACATCCCGTGTACATTGTATAGGCACTGTACCGAGAGAGTCTGGCGACCACAGGCATTCAACTGAACGCAAGCATGGATGTAGAAAGTATTTCTTTCTACCTCCATGATGCAAGCAAATCTTCACTGCCATACAACGAGTGCATCAGTGATGATTTGCTTGCATTTAGGCGAATGCCTGTAGTGGCCACCGCCATGCATGTTTGATTTCTCTCGACGCTGAGGTCAGAACTCTGGTACATAGGATTGTTTGTCATCTTTCACAGTCACTTAAAGCACAATTGATATTGCGAGACTGCTTATTTCAAAAATAAAATAAATTGTTTATGCTTTAACACTTTCACCGCAGGAGGGCGCATTCTGCGCCAACGGCCAGACTGCGGAAGGCGTGTAAACGTGCCAAGAACGTACTCGTTTATATGCGTTCGATATACGTTGGCTTTGTTTGATCTACATCATGTTTGTTGACTATTTCCTCAAGCCTAGCGTAGCGTACGAGGTAGAGGTCAAACCTAAATGAGCATGCGCGCCAAATTTGTAAGCAAATGCCAACATACTTGGTCATTTCTCTGCCGTGATTGGTAAGGATCGCGTGATCGGCTGTTGTTTTTCTGTTAGAGGGTATTTAAAAATGGCGAAGCGGGCACATTTTAACACCAACTAAGCCCTTGAGCATGTTCTGGACACTAATAGTGGAATTGTCATTGGTCGTGAAACTAACTCAACGGTGATAGCGGAAGTCGATTTTCAAATTACAACTCTTATACTGTACTTGAATATGTTCCCGAACCAGTTGAGCAAAGACAGAAGGTAGGCCAGCTGAGCATGCTGAGAGAAAAGTGCGACAAAGGGCCGGTGACCGACGTCACAAACGTTGATGGGGTATCCTGTGGATGTTGTACGACATCAATCTATCAATGACAATTACACATCGGACTAGCTACCAGTATATAAGCTTATATATATAATATAGCTCTCTCTTCTGAATGTCAGATGATACCTGTTGTTCGAAGATGAACTTGTAATAAACATGCATATTAACCTCATTTATGTGGAATATGTTTTAGAGTATGTGTTCCCCCTACTGAATTTGAGTTAATAAAACGTAAGTAGTATTTTAAAGTTACGCTGAAAAAAATACATTTATATATTGAAATAACAAAAAATGCAACATTTTTTGAATTTTATTTGTAAAATCCAATAGGGCCGCCATGATCACATGATCTTCTAGTGTGGTCACATGACCTTTTGTGCATTTTTATGATGCTCCTGTCATATTGCAATACTCAATAAAAAATTGTCCCGAATACTCTGATAATTACAAAGATATAGCTCATGCATGTAAATCAATATTTATAAGGCCATATTTTCAATAGAAAACTACGCACAGGAATGCATATATAATCAAAGTGAGACTTGAGTGGACACCGTGGGTCATCAGTATGTATTAGGGAGATGGTGCAGTGGCAAAGAATGTGAAATTTTCAGAAGAGTACTTCAGAAGAGTATTCAGACACTCACTATGTGAGATAATATTCTGTATATTCCAGAAGAGTACTTTCAGAATGTGCTTTGGAATTAACCAAACTTAATAAACTTTTACCATAGTTATGCTATAGGGTAACAAGTCATTGACAATGACATAGTCCCCACTTGTAATAGGAGTATTAGTCTTGATGGGGCTGGGAAATGAGGTCATTAAGAAGTATCACTGGAGTGTATATGTTCAGATCTATGGACACATAGGTCTATGTCATTGTTCCCAATTTGAAACAAGAGGCATGTCTAAGTTATGGTTCTAAATCGGGAAAAAAGATCAGACCTCTAGCTGTATTGGCCAGCCAAGAAATACATATGTGCATAATAAATGAGGTACAAGATGTGACATCTTAAAGTGTTCTGTGATCTCTTTTACCAACAAGAGGACTTTAATTCATTTTGACTATTGTATTTTAAATATCATTCTTAATAGGCAGCAAAAAGTTTTTTTAACCTCAAACTTAAGTTTTTCAGATCATATTTCTTTTACTGTAAATAAATCTTTTAGAATGCTGGGTTTTATAAAACGAAACTCTCAAAATTTTACTCCGGTTCAAACTTTTAAATCTCTTTATACTTCTCTTGTAAGGAGCTGTCTCGAGCATGGTTCTGTTGTCTGGAACCCTTGGCAAAAATCAGATATGGAATTACTTGAAAATGTTCAACGTAAATTCATAAAATATTTGTGTTTCAAAACACATATTTCATATCATGCTGACCAGTATGAAGCTCTCTGTACCTTGTTCAACTTACCAACTTTGGAGAAACGTCGCTGTTATCTTGATATGATGTTTTTACACATTGTGTGCAACTGGAGTTTATAATTTACCAGATGTTTTATCAAAGCTATGCTTTAATGCACCTGGCAAACTTTTGCGCACCTGTCCCACATTCAGACCACCTCGTAGCCGTATCAATGTTTTTAAATTTTCTCCTCTTAACAGATGTATGAGTAATTTTAATGAATTGTTTCGTAATAATCATAATATTGATATTTTAATGACTCATTTAAGTCTGACATTAGACAAGTTATTTTTTAATGGCTGTTCTTGTTGAGTTGTTTGCTTTGTTTTTTGTCTGTGTGTGTCCTACACTTCATTTTAGTTTTGTAAATACTTTCTGTTTGGTGCTGTCTTGTTCAGTGTTTTTTAACCGTTTTCTTTTGAGCTTTTGAGGAACCTGTAAATGGGACTTGATCCCGTAGGATTCCGAATAAATAAATAAATAAATAAATAAGGTCTATTATCATATCAAAATTGAAGCGTAAAGAACTTGTGGTCACTGAGTTATGCATATATATGCATATTCAAGGTCAAAGGTCATCAAGGTCACGTGACATTTTGAAATAAAACATTCAGGGTTTTACATCACTTTTAACTTTGAGAGTCCCTGGGACTCCTGGTGTTAGAAAATGGGAGTCCTACATCAAAATATGGGGGTCCCAATTTATTTCACAAAAATGTTTTATAGTTTATCAATGCCATGGTCTTCACTGTGTTCAATTAGTATTAATTTGCATACACAGAGACAACAAGGTTCCATATTGTACATGGAGGGGTAACTATTGTGCAACACATGCACTACAACTATAGGGCATATTCAACTGACTCTGTATAGTTTGAACCGCCTGTATAACTATAATGAAGAGTTGAAGACAAAAACACATTTCACTAACCTTTTTATCGATTAATTTTGGTGTTTGACCCAACTTACATTAGTTTAATTCACGTACGCGTGTGTAACTATCTGTGGCTTATCGAGTCACGGACTCGTACTACCATACATACTAGTCAATCCGTTCGCCAAGTTTGATCACATTTTTTGACAAGCACGCCACAAAATCCGCCACAAAATGGAAAGAAACCACTAAGTATCGAGAAAAAAGTTTCATGTCCGGTTTATTTCAGTTAAAAAAATGCGTAACACGTAGGAAATGTCTCGCAATGTCAACAGTTCAGAACAACTACATTTCATTTACAAACCGGGTCGACTGTTATGGCCGTCTCGCTTCAGGACGGCCGGAGGTCAAATATCAACAGTTTAAAGGGGCTTTTTGGCAGTCAAACGCTTGAAAATTCACAAAATACACTTCAATTTAACCGAATCCTTACAAATTTCTCAATCTTGCATGTTTTGGACTTCGAAAACCTTAACCTCGGGTTCCATGTCGAGAGTTAGGCTCACACAGTGCCGCCATCTTGGCCGCCGATACGTTCGAAGTTCACTATCGCGATCGATTTGGTCACCAAATCGCGTCATTTTTCCATAAAATATTCTCAAAAAAACTGTAAAATCTATCATTTCTATCACCCAGAGGGCAGTAGCTTGGCATAATATAGTTGTCTTCCGTGTCTACGGCATGGTAAAGCTTTCAAAACGTACGTACGTGTTTCGTTCAGTGCACTGTGGCCGTATCCGCGTACGGGTGAAACTGCAGACCTGATTAAATATTCATGAAAACCGCTGACCTCTTTTGAAGAAAGTTCGCATAAATTACTGGAATTTTCGATTGTTAGGCTGCATGATGTCATTATTTTAGTCCTTATATGGTACTAAACTGGGTTCAAAGGGTCAGGAATACCCTCCTTCTGGCTGAGTTCGGCAATGCATAGCTAAGTTAGGCATAAGCATAGAACGCAATCACTGTCGGTTTATATACCGACGTGGCGCTGAGAGCGAGAATGCCGTGTCGGTTTATAAACCGACGCGGCACTTTAAGGGTTAAAGTACGGGGTCGGTAAGGTTTACTGGGATGTGTTTTACGTGTTCAGCAGCTTCGCAAGGTGTACACCAGCAACAGATATTGCTGCGTCCCAAGGGACGCGTGGTTTAGTTTTTGAGGGTCCTGCGTCCGGTTTTATGCGTAAAGGACGCAGAAATGCGCGTCATGTAAAACCCTGAAACATGTATTGCTAATTAATCCATATATGCCAAAATTCAGACCTCTAGCTCTATTGGCTTGCCCACAATTATATATGGGCATAATTAACGAGGTAAAGCATGTGTTGTCATAAGGTCTCCCATCCTACTAAATATAAAGGATATAGCACTTGTGTTTACTTATTTATTGACATAATCGTGTATTTTAGGTAAAAGGTTATCGAGGTCACATGACATTTTGTCAAAAAATTTCTATCCTATAGTCTATCCCTATACGCCAAAAATCATATATTAGATATGCACATAATTAGATATGCAATAATTAATGAGGTACAATATGTGGCATCATAAGGTGTCCCATCATACCATATGTGAAGGTGTAGCACTTGTGTTCTGAGTTATGGACAAATATGTATATTTGAGGTCAAAGGTCACCAAGGTCACATGACACTTTGTCAAACAAGTCATCGTTGATGACACAGTCCCCACTTGTTAATGGGTACTTTGATTACATGTCCTCAGAGAGGATAGAGTCCTCTTCATTAATTAGGTCTGTGATAAAAATACTTTGATACAGATAGCGCTCAATGGCCAAGAATGACCTACATACAAAAAAGACCTACATATGTATGACATAGGTTAATGTCCTTGTACCAACTTTGAATAAAATCGTTTGAGATATGCCTGAGTATTATGGCTCTGTACATGAAAAAATCGTAACAAAATGGCCGCACGGCAGCCATATTGGATCGTATCACATAACAAATTGACATGCATATGTATGACAGTAGTCAATCTCCTTGTACCAACTTTGAATAAATTCGCTTGATACATGTCTGAGTATTACGGCTCTGTACATGAAAACATCGTAATAAAATGGCTGCCTAGCGGCCATATTGGATCGTATCACAAACCAAATAGACGTACATATGTATGACATAGGTCAATGTCCTTGTACCAACTTGGAATAAAATCGGTTGAGATATGCCTGAGTTTTGGCTCTATACATGAAAAAATTGTAATAAAATGGCCGCCAGGCGGCCATATTGGATCGTATCACAAAACAAATCGACATGCATATCTATGACATTGGTCAATGTCCTTGTACCAACTTTGAATAAAATTGGTTGAAACATTTCTGAGTTATGGCTCTGTACATGAAAAAATTGTAATAAAATGGCCGCCTGGATCACAAAACAAATTGACATGCATATCTATGACATTGGTCAATGTCCTTGTACCAACTTTGAATAAAATCGGTTGAAACATGTCAGAGGTATGGCTCTGTACATGAAAAAATCGTAATAAAATGGCCGCCAGGCGGCCATATTGGATCGTATCACAAAACAAATAGACTTGCATATCTATGACATTGGTCAATGTCCTTGTACCAACTTTGAATAAAATCGGTTGAAACATGTCAGAGTTATGGCTCTGTACATGAAAAAATCATAATAAAATGGCCGCCAGGCGGCCATATTGGATCGTATCACAAAACAAATAGACTTGCATATCTATGACATTGGTCAATGTCCTTGTACCAACTTTGAATAAAATTGGTTGAAACATGTCTGAGTTATGGCTCTGTACATGAAAAAATTGTAATAAAATGGCCGCCAGGCGGCCATATTGGATCGTATCACAAAACAAATACACTTGCATATCTATGACATTGGTCAATGTCCTTGTACCAACTTTGAATAAAATTGGTTGAAACATGTCTGAGTTATGGCTCTGTACATGAAAAAATTGTAATAAAATGGCCGCCTGGCGGCCATATTGGATCGTATCACAAAACAAATCGACATGCATATCTATGACACTGGTCAATGTCCTTGTACCAACTTTGAATAAAATCGGTTGAAACATGTCTGAGTTATGGCTCTGTACATGAAAATATCGTAATAAAATGGCCGCCTGGCGGCCATATTGGATCATATCACAAAACAAATCGACGTGCATCTGTATGACATATGAAGTAATCCTTGTACCAAGTTTGAATGAAATCGCTCCTTGCATCTCTGAGATATCTGCGTGAACGGACGGACGCACGGACGGACGGACGGACGCACGCACGGACGCACGCACGGACATGACCAAACCTATAAGTCCCCCCGGACGGTGTCCGTGGGGACTAAAAATTGTAGTGCTAAGTTATCCCTACATACCAAAAATCAGACCTCTAGCTCTATTGGCTCGCTCAAAATAGATATGTGCACATAATTAATAAGGAACAATATGTGGCGTCATAAGGTGTCCCATCATACCAAATATGAAGGGTTTAGCACTTGTGGTTACTGAGTTATGGACAAATATGTATATTTGAGGTCAAAGGTCACCGAGGTCACGTGACATTTTGTCAAAAAAATTGTATTGCTAAGTTATCCATATCTACCAACAAGTCATTGACAATGACATAGTCCCCACTTGTAATAGGAGTATTAGTCTTGATGGGGCAGGGAAATGTGGTCATTAAGAAGTATCACTGGAGTGTGGCGTTCAGATCTATGGACACATAGGTCTATATCATTGTTCCCAATTTGAAACAAGAGGCATGTCTAAGTTATGGTTCTAAATCGGGAAAAAAGATCAGACCTCCAGCTGTATTGGCCAGCCAAGAAATACATATGCGCATAATAAATGAGGTACAAGATGTGACATCTTAAGGTCTATTATCCTATCAAAATTGAAGCGTAAAGAACTTGTGGTTACTGAGTTATGCATATATAAGTATAATCAAGGTCAAAGGTCATCAAGGTCGTGACATTTTGAAAAAAAAAATGCATTGCTAATAATCCCTATATGCAAAAATCAAGACCTCTAGCTCTATTGGCTTGCCCAGAATTATATATGTGCATAATTAATGAGGTTAACCATGTGTTTTCATAAGTCTCCCATCCTACTAAATATAAAGGACATAGCACTTGTGGTTACTTATTTATTGACATAAACATGTATTTTAGGTAAAAGGTTATCGAGGTCACATGAAATTTTGTCAAAAAATTTCTATCCTATAGTATACCTATATACCAAAATCAGACCTCTAGCTCTATTGGCTCGCTCAAAATTAGATATGTACATAATTAATGAGGTACAATATGTGGCGTCATAAGGTGTCCCATCATACCAAATATGAAGAGTGTAGCACTTGTGGTTACTGAGTTATGGACAAATATGTATATTTGAGGTCAAAGGTCATTGAGGTCATGTGACATTTTGTCAACAAATTGTATCCTAAAGTTATCCCTATATACCAAAAATCAGACCTCTAGCTCTATTGGCTCGCTCAAAATTAGATATGCACATAATTAATGAGGTACAATATGTGGCGGTGTCCCATCATACTATATATGAAAGGTTTAGCACTTGTGGTTACTGAGTTATGGACAAATATTTATATTTGAGGTCAAAGGTCACCAAGGTCACGTAACATTTTGTCAAAGTGTCTGAGAATATCTGCGTGAACGGATCGACTCACGGATGGACATGACCCAATCTATAAGCCCCCTGAACTTATCTGTGAGGACTAAAAACTGTGTCACTGCATCCTTTTTGCAATATGAATACGATGAGAAACTAAATTTTATTTTCTTGGCCGTATACCGGTACATGGGAGTCTATGGAGAACAGCCTTATAGGATACATGGGAGTCTATGGAGGTGTAAACTAAAAAGTCCTCTAACGCGGCCAAATTTGATCGCATTGTGAAACAAATCGACGTGCATCTGTATGAGGTAGGGTACTATCCTTGTACCAAGTTTGAACGAAATCCCTCCAGGCATCTCTGAGATATCTGCGTGAACAGACGGATGGACGCATGCACGCACGGACACACGGACCTGACCAAACCTATAAGTCCCCCCGGACGGTGTCAGTGGGGACTAAAAAGAATTGGCACAGGAATATCTCAGATATCTGCATTCATCAGCCCCTGTGCATGGACACAGCATTAATATTAATTTCATCCTGGGACCCTGTGGATCATACCTGGGGACCCTGTGGATGGATATCAAAGACAGGAAAGAAAACGGCCGTCACACAGCCATTATGATCGAATCATTACAAAATCGGCGTGCATATATATGTGATAGAGATTAATATAGGTATCAACTTTTAATGCAATCGCGCCCGGTATCGCTGAGAAATTTACGTGAACGCCCGCACAGTCGTAAAATATAGGAAACAAAATGGCCGCCACGCAGGCATTTTAGACCAGATCAAAACAAAAATCAATGTGCATATGTATAACATATAGAGTAATCTATGTACCAAGTTTGAATGGAATCGCTTGTAGCATCACTGAGAAATGTGCGTGAACATACGCACCAACATCAAATACAGGAAACAAAATGGCTGCCAGACGGCCATATTGAATCAGATCGTAAAACAGATCGACGTGCATATGTACGGCATAGGTGATAATCCTTGTACTAATTTGAATGAAATCGCTTAAGGGGTCTCTGAGATATCTGCGTGAACGGACGGACGGACGCACGCACGGACACACACACGGACGCACGGACATGACCAAACCTATAAGTCCCCCGGACGGTGTCCGAGGGATTAAAAATCAGACCTCTAGCTCTATTGGCTTGCTCAAAATTAGATATGTGTATAATTAATGAGGTACAATATGTGGCGTCATAAGGTGTCCCATCATACCAAATATGAAGGGTGTAGCACTTGTGGTTACTAAGTTATGGACAAATATGTATATTTGAGGTCAAAGGTCACCGAGGTCACATGACATTTTGTCAAAAAAATTGTATTGCTAAGTTACCCCTATATACCAAAAATCAGAACTCTAGCTTCTATTGGCTCGCTCAAAATTAGATATGCGCATAATTAATGAGGTACAATATGTGGCGTCATAAGGTGTCCCATCATACCATATATGAAGGGTGTAGCACTTGTGGTTACTGAGTTTTGGACAAATATGTATATTTGAGGTCAAAGGTCACTTGAGGTCACGTGACATTTTTTCAAAAAATTGTATTGCTAAGTTATCCCTATATACCAAAAATCAGACCTCTAGCTCTATTGGCTCGCTCAAAATTAGATATGCACATACTTAATGAGGTACAATATGTGGCGTCATAAGGTGTCCCATCATACCAAATATGAAGAGTGTAGCACTTGTGGTTACTGAGTTATGCACAAATATGTATATTTGAGGTCAAAGGTCATTGAGGTCACGTGACATTTTGTCAAAAAAATTGCATTGCTAAGTTATCCGTACATACCAAAAATCAGACCTCTAGCTCTATTGGCTCGCTCAAAATTAGATATGCACATAATTAATGAGGAACAATATGTGGCATCATAAGGTGTCCCATCATACCAAATATGAAGGGTGTAGCATTAGTGATTACTGAGTTATGGACAAATATGTATATTTGAGGTCAAAGGTCACCAAGGTCACATGACATTTTGTCAAAAAAAATTGTATTGCTAAGTTATCCATATATACCAAAAATCAGACCTCTAGCTCCATTGGCTTGCTCAAAATTAGATATGCACATAATTAATGAGGTACAATATGTGGCGTCATAGGGTGTCCCATCATACCATATATGAAAGGTTTAGCACTTGTGGTTACTGAGTTATGGACAAATATGTATATTCGAGGTCAAAGGTCACCAAGGTCACGTGACATTTTGTCAAAGTTTCTGAGATATCTGCGTGAACGGATGGACTCACATGGATGGACTAACGGACTGACATGACCCAATCTATGAGCCCCTGGACTTTATCTGTGGGGACTAAAAACTGTGTCACTGCATCCTTTTTGCAATATGAATACGATGAGAAACTAAATTTTTATTTTCTTTTTCTTGGCCTTATACATGGGAGTCTATGGACTGCCTTATACATGGGAGTCTATGGACTGCCTTATACATGGGAGTCTATGGCTGACATACAGGGAGTCTATGGACTGCCTTATACATGGGAGTCTATGGACTGCCTTATACATGGGAGTCTATGGACTGCCTTATACATAGAGGAGTCTATGGAGGTGAAAACTAAAAAGTCCTCTAACACGGCCAAATTTGATCGCATTGTGAAACAAATCGACGTGCACCTGTATGAGGTAGAGTACTATCCTTGTACCAAGTTTGAACGAAATCGCTCCAGGCGTCTCTGAGATATCTGCGTGAACGGACGGATGGACGCACGGACGGACAGACGGATGGACGCACAGACAGAAGCACGGACATGACCAAACCTATAAGTCCCCACGGACGCGTCCGTGGGGAATAATTAAGTATGTGTACAGTCACATCAAATTTGGTTCAATATTTCTTGAGATATAGCCTATGGCAAAAAAGTCATAAAATATGCAAATGAGCAATTAATTAATAAGCCACACCCACCAAAATCTAATCAGATCTAAGTCTCATCATGATAATACCAAATACCAAATTGCATGACATTGGACCTAAGGGTTCTTAAGTTATGAGTGGAACAAAATCTGTCTACGGACGGACGGACAGACGGACAGACGGACGGACGGACACACACACAGACATTGTGGCGACAAAGGACACCTTTGGTGCTTCGCACCACGGTGTCCAAAAATTAATTACGCAGTGAAAGTGTTAAAAGGCTGTAAGTGGGAATTTACCAGAACTTGGTAGTGATGAGTGCATGAGTAGCATCGTGTTTACTTGACCCAGACTTGAATGTCGGTTGTTACAATATTATAGTGATAGACTGGGCTATTCAGGGTGTTAAATTTCGCATTTTGTACAAACAGTGCAACTCCCTTCATTTTTTAGGGGATATCAATTCTATTCTGACAATAAAACCCTTATTTATCATATATTCATGAACATAAGGATTTGTCACACCAACTTGAATAATTGGAATTAAACTCCCCTTAACATTTTACAAGAGTGTATTAACTTTCACAATTCGACTTTGTGGGTGACTGAGTGTGTAGTAGAATTTTTTTCCGCCTTGGACATTCCTCTGCTGGTAAAATTTCCCTGACCCACCCAACAGCTTCCTGAAAGGAAATTTATCACGTGTATCCTCACTAGCCACAGAAAACTTTGACCGTGTAGGCAAAGCAGAGCTACTCTTACCTCTGGGGACAAAGCAGCTATAGGCCTCACACCACGAGGAATTTGCAGATAAGGATGATACCTACCTTCTATCATACCAAGGGGCTCCTGGTAAGTCGGAGTAATATGACTGGGAACACTAGATTGTAGAGACAATCGCAAGGATGTGGCCAGGGCCCAGCCAAGAACATCAGAGATAAACCCCAGAGGGTATTTAGACTCCCATGAACCCAGGGCCAAACCCTGCTGACAACGTAATAGACCACCAGCCATGGTATAAACAGGACCACGATCCATCCTCCCCCATCTGACACCCAGACGCACACCTGGTGGCAGAAATAGGAGGCCCTAAAACAAAGGCGGCCCCAAACACCAGCAGTATAAGAATGCAATAAATCCAAGATGGCAGACCCATGAGGGCCAGCCATACTTGCTATGTTCCCTGTAACTAAATACGTCGTTGACACTGTACTTGAAGAACTAGACAGGATGGAACAGTCAAAGATTGCGGGGACACTACTGAAGCTGTCCCCCGACACAGGAGCATTCAAAAAATCTGTGCTAGCTCCTAAAGTGGAGGCTTAAAAGCTTGACTCATTGTATTAAATTTTTGATCAAAAATGACGAAAATTGCCTCAAAAATACAATTTTGCATATTTCTACACAATTTGAACAAATCTGCAAAACATTATCCCTAGAGACTCATATCCAAAACATCAAAGCGTCTAATCAGCAGTTTTGAAGAAGATTTTTAAAGATTGTTTGACCAAAAATGACAAAAATTGTCTTAAAAGTACAAATTCGCATATTTCATCACAATTTTGCACAAATCTGAATAAGGTAATCCCTAGGGACCTGTATATTACATATTTAAGCTTTCAGATCAGCTGTTATGGACAAGATTCTGCCCCAAAACAGCAAAATAGCCTCAAAAATACAAATTTTCATATTTCATCAAAATTTGAACAAATTTGATTGAGGTCACCCCTTGAGACCTGTACTCTAAATACTGAAGGAATCCAATGGACTGTTTTGAAGAAGAAGCTTGGGATGTAAAAAGTTGATGGATGTCTGATGCCAGATGCTGCCACACATCCACCTTTCACTTCGTTGACAGCTAAAACTAACAAGCGACCTACATGTAGCAGCCGATATAGCTCTGCTGTGTTTATAGAGAATAATTATTTTTGACACATGTTGATGAAAGAGGTGGAAATCTTAGATAGCTTAATGCAGTGGCCAGAAAAAAGTGGCAAAAATAGCTGCAAAAATACACAATTGAAGATTTCATTGTACTTTGAATATATCACAGCGGATCATCCCTAAGAACATGTCAACCAAGCTATCTGATGAGTAGTTTTTTGGGAACAAAATTTTCTGTAATTCAAAAGATCAAATTTAGTTCATCTATAGAACCTGTATACCAAATTTCAAAGCTGTTAGACCAGTACTTTTTGAGAAACACATTTTTTGACCAAAAATGGAAAAAATTGCCCCAAAATTCAAAATTCCAGATTTCATCATAATTTCAATAAATATCATTTAGTTCATCTAGAGAAACCTGTATACCAAATTTCAAAGCTATCGGATGAGTAGTTTTGGAAATACACATTTTTTGACCAAAAATGGCTAAAATTGCCCCAAAATACAAAACTACAGATTTCATGAGAAATTAAATATACATTACTTAGCTCATCTGTAAAACCAGTATACCAAATTTCCAGCTATCAGACCAGTACTTTTTGAGAAACACATTTTTTGACGAAAATGGCAAAAGTTGCCCCAAAAATTCAAAATTCCAGATTTCATCATAATTTCAATAAATATTATTAAGGTGTTCTGTAGGAACGTGTATACCAAATTGCAAAGCTATCAGATAAGTAGTTTTAGAAATACACATTTTTTGAACAAAAATTGCAAAAAATTGCCCCAAAATACAAAATTGCTGATTTCATCATAATTTCAATAAATATCATTTAGTTCATCTGTAGGAACCTCTATACCAAATTTCAAAGCTATCAGATGAGTAGTTTTGGAAATACACATTTTTTGACCAAAAATGGCAAAAATTGCCCCCA
The DNA here is from genome assembly GCF_041260155.1 of Ptychodera flava. NCBI lineage: Eukaryota > Metazoa > Hemichordata > Enteropneusta > Ptychoderidae > Ptychodera > Ptychodera flava. The sequence continues at coordinate 1,530,092 of NW_027248357.1, read as the reverse complement.
AAATACAAAATTACAGATTTCATCAGAAATTCAATATATATTACTTAGTGCATCTATAGAAACCTGTATACCAAATTTCAAAACTATCAGACCAGTACTTTTTGAGAAATACATTTTTTGACTAAAAATGGCAAAAATTGCCTTAAAAATGCAAATTTGCATATTTCTGCACAATTTGAATAAATCTGAAATAGATCATCCCTAGGGACATATGTACCAAATATCAAAGCTATCTGACGGGTAGTTTTGAAGAAGAAGATTTTTAAAGATTTTTTTACCAAAAATGACAAAAATTGCCTTAAAAATACAAATATGCAAATTTCACCACAATTTGAACAAATCTGACTGAAGTCACCCTAAGTAAACTGCATATCAAATTTCAAAGCAATCGGACGAGCGGTTTCAGAGAAGAAGATTTTTTACCAAAAACAGCAAAAAATGCCCCCAAAATACAAATATGCAAATTTCACCACGATTTGAACAAACTTAAGTAAGGTCACCCCAAGTGAACTGCATATAAAATTTCAAAGCAATCAGACTTGCGGTTTCAGTGGAGAAGGCAATTGTTGACGGAATGTGAAAGATGCCGGACGCCGACGGAAAATCAACCTATTAGATAAGCTCCGCATCGCTGACAGCGGAGCTAAAAAGGTGCGAAAAACATTCCTTATCTTTTTATTACTGAAACCCAAATTTTTACAGAAACACCTTTCCTAATTAGCAAACACTTTCAATTTTGACCAACCAGATATGAACTGAAAATGCTCATGTGTTTCATTATATTGCAGTTATGTGTAAATTTGAACCTTTGCCACATGTTTACAACTTCATTGAAAGTGTTATGATCAACATAATGAATAATATTCACCACAGATTAATTCTAAATCCAAGTATATATCCCCAATCAGGAAAGTTCATAAAATATGCAAATTAGGAATTGACTGAAATGTTCTCATTCAATATGCAAATTAGGAATTGGCTGAAGTAAAAATGTTAAATGACTTTCAATAATGTATCATAGTATCTTTAATGTAACAAGTCATCGTTGATGACACAGTCCCCACTTGTTAATGGGTGCTTTGATTACAGGTCCTCAGAGAGGATAGAGTCCTCTTCATTAGGTCTGTGATAAAAATACTTTTGAATAAATTCGCTTGATACATGTCTGAGTTGTAGTTCAGGAGATGAAAAAATCGTAATAAAATGGCACATGGTGGCCATATTGGATCGAATCACAAAACAAATCAATGTGCATATGTATGACATAGGTCAATGTCCTTGTACCAACTTTGATTAAAATCGGTTGAAATATGCCTGAGTTATGGCTTTGTACATGAAAAAATCATAACAAAATGGCCGCACAGCAGCCATATTGGATCGTATCACAAAACAAATTAAAATGCATATGTATGACATTGGTCAATCTCCTTGTACGAACTTTGAATAAACTTGCTTGATAAATGTCTGAGTTATGGTTCTGGACATGATAAAACGTAATAAAATGGCCACACGGCGGCCATATTGGATCGTATCACATAACAAGTCAATGTGCATGTGTATGACATAGGTGATGTCCTTGTACCAAGTCTGAATAAAATTGGTTGAGATATGCCTGAGTTATGGCTCTGTACATGAAAAAATTGTAACAAGATGGCTGCCTGGCGGCCATATTGGATCGTATCACAAAACAAATTGATGTGCATATAGCTATGACATTGGTCAATGTCCTAAGCTTGTACCAACTTTGAATAAAATTTGTTGAAAATGCCTGAGTAATGGCTCTGTACATGAAAAAATTGTAATAAAATGGCCGTCTGGCGGCCATAATGGATCATATCACAAAACAAACTGACGTGCATTATGTATGACATAGGTCAATGTCCTTGTACCAACTTTGAATAAAATCGGTTGAGATATGCCTGAGTTATGGCTCTGTACATGAAAAAATCGTAACAAAATGGCCGCACGGCGGCCATATTGGATCGTATCACAAAAAGAATTGACGTGCATATCTATGACATTGGTCAATGTCCTTGTACCAACTTTGAATAAAATCAGTTGAAACATGCCTGAATTATGGCTCTGTATATGAAAAAATCGTAATAAAATGGCCGCCTGGCAGCCATATTGGATCGTATCACAAAACAAATCGACGTGCATCTGTATGACATATGAAGTAATCCTTGTACCAAGTTTGAATGAAATCGCTTCAGGCATCTCTGAGATATCTGCGTGAACGGACGGACGGACGGACGCACAGACGCACGCACGCACGCACGCACGGACGCACGCACGCACACACGCACGGACATGACCAAACCTATAAGTCCCCCCGGACGGTGTCCGTGGGGACTAAAAAGCATTTCATCAACTTTGGTCTAGTCAAGACAGATAAATATCCTTAATTAGGAAAATTCATTAAATTGCAAAAAGGAATTCGCTAAAGTAAAAATGCTTAATGACTTTCAATGTTGTATCATTTTTTCTTTAATGTACATAGCAAATTTCGTCAAATTTGGTCAAGTCAATACAGATAAATATACCTAATTAGGAAAGTTCATGAAATATGCAAATTAGGAATGGCTGAAGTAAAAAAGTTTAATGACTTTCAATAATGTTGCTTTATAGTATCTTCAATATATGTAGCAAGAGTCATCAACTTCAGTCGAGTCAATTCAAATAAATATCCCTAATTTCAAAAGTCCATTAAATATGCAAATTAAGAGTTTGATGAAGTAAAAATGCTTAATCATGTTTAAATCATAGTATCTTAAATATACATACCAAGTTTTGTCAATTTTGATCAAGGATTAAGGAAAGTTCATTAAATATGCAAATTATCCATTACCTGTTATGTCACCCCTTAATATCTTTCACAGCTGATATATCTTGGTGTGATCAACATTTGTAGCGATCTCATCAAAATTGTGTGCAGTCGTTTAACATTTTAATGTCAGCTAATTTATAATTTGCATGTCTAATGAGCTTTCACAGCTTGTCATATATAGCTTGAAGGACTTGGCAAACGATAATTACACTACTATGTAAAGTGGTGATACAATGACAGCAGTAAAAGAACTTTGATATTTTTATTTCAGCTAATTACATATTTGTATACTTCATGATCTAATCGGCGGTGATTATTGTTCATTATGTTGATCATAATACTTTCAGGGACTGGACATAAATTACAGGGGGGGTGGGGGTGGGCCGGTGTGTTTTTCGAAAAACCGCTGCGTAAAAAATAGTGACCCTTCAAAAGTTCATGCACAAAAATTAGTTGACCCTCCCCCTTATCCGTGCATGAAAATAAGTGACCCTCCCCTGTTACTCAATACCACCCCAAAAACCCGCAATGTGTTAAAGACCCCATTCTGACTTGCTATACTTTTTAAGTCGCCCTCCGAAAGGAAGGCAAAATGTGGCGATATAACGCGTTGTCCAAAAATATCAAATCATATGTGTGTGATAATTCATGTAAATGTACTTTGCTTGAAGTGGCAGGTAAAAAGTGCATGCCTGTACAAAATATGTAATTTTAGATTTTATCGATAATGTTGATTCACTATACATGTAGTCGACTATAAGAAACTATGAACGTGTATTTTCCAGTATAAAACTAGCTATATCTGTTCATATACAGATGTTTAATAACTGATATAGATATACTTGATTAGCATGGGTTGTTTACAAGTGCACATGTGAACAAGATATTTGATTTTGGAATTTCTCTCAAAATGTTGATCCACTATACATGGGAGTCTATGACAAAACTATACATGGGAGTCTATGACAAAACTGTCAAAAAATTTTCAGAATTAAAATTTGCACTATTTGTGCATATATGGACCCAATTTATTGACATAATTGTGCTTGATTAGAAGAGGATGGTAAAATGTGCATCTGTGTACAATAACTTTGTTTTTGGAATTTGCATAAAATGTTGATCCACTATACATGGGAGTCTATGACAAAACTGTAAAAAAAAAATTTCAGAATTAAAAATATGCACTATTTGTGTATATATGACCCTGAATAATTGACATAATTGTGCTTGATTAGAAGAGGGTGGTAACACGTGCATCTGTGTACAATAACTTTGTTTTTGAAATTTCGCATGAAATGTGGATCCATTATACATTGTAGTCTATGAAGAAACTATGAATAATTTTTTTTAAATACAAAACTTGGCAAATCTGTGTATTTATGTATGCTTGATTATTGATATTTATGTTCTTGATTAGACTAGAGTGGTTACAAGTCCATGTGTGTGCAAGAAATTTGATTTTGGAATTTCACCGAAATGTTGATTCACTATACATGGCAGACTATGGTGAAACCCTATGAATAATTTTTTTCCAATACAAAAATAGGTAAATCTGTGCATTTATGTACACTTGATTATTGGTATTAATGTTCATGATTAGACTAGAGTAGTTTCAAGTCAATGGGTGTGCAAGAAATTTGATTTTGGAATTTCACTGAAATGTCCATTCACTATACATGGCAGTCTATGATGAAACTATGAATAATTTTTTCCAATACAAAACTTGGTAAACCTGTGCATTTATGTACACCTAATCATTAGTATTAATATTCATGATTAGACTAGAGTGGTTTCAAGTCAATGGTTGTGCAAGAAATTTGATTTTGGAATTTCACCAAAATGTTGATTCACTATACATTGTAGGCTATGAGGAAACTACAAATAACTCATAGGTTATCTGATCCTAAATTGTTATTCAAAAGTTGTTCGACCTGAAGCTTCCAGTTGTTATTGATGACACTATGCACTATTCTGAACAGTTTGTATTCTGTCAATGTCCTCAAAAAATTAAAAAAATGTACATACAGCGACATGAACGTTTGACACCGACCTATACCCAATGTATTGTCAATGGGAGAATGATGTCAAATAAGTAATCTCCCAAATTGTTATTGAAAGAGTCATTATAGGGGACAGTTATGCACAATAGTGTTGAATAAGTAGAAATCATGACAACTTAAATCAATGTGGCTGCTTGGATCATCAATACATTGTTTATTATACCTGAAATTTGCGCCCGAAGGGCGCGCCGAAAATGGTAATGGCAGAAAATGAAAGTGCCAGGAGGTATTTTTTCTTTTTCAGTATTCCATAACGTGCACATGCAATTTCAGCTTTGATGCATGAAAAAAGGTGACCCTCCCCCATAGGCTTGCACAAAATTTTATGACCTTCAAAAATGCTTGCGCGAAAAATGGCGACCCACCCCCAAAAAACACCGGCCCACCCCCCCCTGTAATTTGTGTCCAGTCCTAAAGTTGGCAAACATGTGTGGCAAAGGTTAAAATTTACACATAACTGCAATATATTATGAAACACGTGAGCATTTTCAGTTCATATCTGGTTGACTATTGGCACAGTGACTTCCCTATATCCAGGCAGGGGATTCACCTAGATAAAGTACAGTAGCAAGAAATGAACAGTATCAGAAAAGCCAAAAAAGTTCATAGGCAACTGAATTAATGAAAGACATACCCATCTGGATAATGGGGCTCTGGAAATTTACAGACATACATTCAAAGCGGCCAGTGTAACAGCTTGCAATGTGAGGACCCTGTAAGACAAAATAGTGACACATCACTGTTCGCTCCCATATAGTTATCAAAACAAGTCAACAATTGTATGAAACATGGACATACATATACAGACAGACTGACATACACAGACTGGCACAGAGTGATGACATTGACCCCAAGTGTGCCTTGGCCCATGGAGAGTGATAAAGATATAACAAACAGCTGAATGTAATGATAAAATAGTTAAGTATAGGCCTATACAGGCACTGAGAGTGAATACGTTACAGCAATTTGATTAGTTTCTTTTCCTTTTCTACTTCTGTGATAATATTTAAGACAATCAATCTGCAAGGCAGTTTATGTATTGACAAATATGTTATCTTTTACAAGCACACAGTAAACTGTTCGTGATTTTTCATTTACAATATTTGACATAGACTGAAATACATAACATGCAACCAATGTTTACACTTTGCCCATACACCAGATACATGGAGAAATTTCAACATACAATCATCAACTCAGAAACCCTACAGGAAAAGTAAACATTGTTTTCTTCCAGAACAGCTGGTACATCCACATCTGGAACAACTTACTAACTTACCCAATTACACAAGGTTGAGACAGAAGAGATAAAGTTAAACTGTGGTGAACTTGACTATTCCTTTGAAATCCTTACCTAACTTGACATCTTAAACTAAAATACACTGCATGGTTAATTGTGCACAAAAATACATCGGGGTGGACCATTTGATAAGGGATGGTGTCTGGAAGATCGATGAGGTACATTATCTTTTTTATCCGATCCATTGTACATTCTTTTTTCCCCACTCTCCCACCTTTTCTTTTTGTCAAACCTTCTCTGGCTGAATTTTTTATTGGCATTTGTTTGGAATTTTTTCAAAATCTGCCAGGATTTTTTTACCGCATTTCAACACCAAATACAGTTTACCATATCAAATGCTTACTAAATCACCACATTATATACTCTTAGTTCCAGTAGGTATAAAATTACCAAAAAAAAATCTTAAAAATACAAAATGAAAGATATCCCAGTAAAACTGAAAGTTTCGCAAAGTTGCCCCAAAAATTCAAAATTCCGGATTTCAACTTAATTTCAATATATCTTATTAACAAAAACCCTAAGGACCGGTTTACTAAATATCAAAGCAATCAGACTGGTAAATTTTGAGAGAAACAAATTTTTTGACCAAAAATGAGAAAAATGGCCCCCAAAATACAAAATTGCAGATTTCATCCTAATTTAAATATATCTAATTAACATAAACCCTAGGAACTTGTACACTAGATATCAAAGCTACCAGATCAGAAGTTTTAGGAGAAAAATTTTTTGACCAAAAAAGGCAAAAATTGCCCCAAAATAAAAAAAAAATTGCCAGTTTCAACATACCTTCCATACATTATATTGTGATTAATCTTAGATACCTGTATACCAAATACATGTATCAAAGCTATCAAATCAGCAGTTTTTGGATAAACATTTTTATCAAAAATTGGGAAAATTGCCCCAAAATTACAAATATGACAATATCAATACAATTTGTACAAGCATGACTGAGGTCATTCTGAGGAACATGAATATTAAGTTTCATAGGAATCAGACGAGCGATTTCAGAGAACAAGATTTTTTGACTAAAAACGGAAAAAATACCCTAAAAATACAAACATGCAAATTTCATCCCAATTTTGCACACATAATTTAGAATACCTAAAGAAATCTGCATACCAAGTTTCAACCAAATCTGACCAATGCTTACTGAGTTTTAGCCATTTGCAGGATTTTTCCTTTTTTCCCCCTCATTTGCATATTTTTGGCACTGACATGTTCATTTGAACAAATTCACATCTCCACCCCTAGGTGCACCTGTACACCAAACACTAAGACAGTAGGTGCTACGGTTTAGGAGTTTTTGATGTGGACGGACTAACAGACATACATACATACTTACATACATACACACAGACGCCATTTTGCCACCTTATACGAATACCTCCCATGTGCATATATATATATGCATATATGGGAGCGTAAAAAACCTATGAAAAATCAATAGGGTCCAAGCCAATAGGCTTGGGCCCCTAAAAGACCCCAATGAAACCTATAGGGGCCAGCTGATAGGCTTGGGCCCTTTAAAACCCCAATGAAACCAATAAAGGCCAAGCTGATGGCTTTTCCCTAACAAGGATTTTATCCTTATTTTACCACTTGCCAGGATTAAAATACACTACACCTTTATGGTTAGTTAGGTACAAATGTCTTTTGGCACTCTAGGTTTGAATTCACATTTGTGACTGTGGCACATGGCTAACACAGGTACTTTCAAGGCATAGAAGGAAAATGTTTACGTGTTTTTCATTTTACCAATATGGCCAAAACCAAGTGCAAATACGCAAGTTTATTTCCTGTTTTCATAGTAGTAAGTCTCTAATGATCAGTTAATGACAGGTTAGCATTGAAGTTCTGAAAAATATCTGTATTATCTCAGATTTGTCAGAGCAAACAGCAAAGGGAACAAGTCATTGACAATGACATAGTCCCCACTTGTAATAGGAGTATTAGTCTTGATGGGGCAGGGAAATGTGGTCATTAAGAAGTATCACTGGAGTGTATATGTTGAAATCTATGGGCACATAGGTCTATGTCGTTGTTCCCAATTTGAAACACATGAGGCATGTCTAAGTTATGGTTCTAAATCGGGAAAAAAGATCAGACCTCTAGCTGTATTGGCCAGCCAAGAAATACATATGTGCATAATAATGAGGTACAAGATGTGACATCTTAAGTAGTATCCTATCAGAATTGGAGGGTATAGAACTTGTGGTTACTGAGTTATGCATATATATGTATAATCAAGGTCAAAGGTCATCAAGGTCACGTGACATTTTGAAAAAAAATTTGTATTGCTAATTAATCCATATACGCCAAAAATCAGACCTCTAGCTCTATTCCCTTGCCCAGAATTAGATGTGTGCATAATGAGGAAAATCGTGTGTTGTCATAAGGTCTCCCACCCTACTAAATATAAAGGACATAGCACTTGTAGTTACGTATTTATCGACATAAAATATATTTCATGTCAAAGGTCATCGAGGTCACATGACATTAGGTCAAAAAATTTCTATCCTATAGTTATCCCTATATACCAAAAATCAGACATCCAGCTCTATGGGTTTGCTCAGAATTAGATATACGCATAATTAATGAGGTACAGTATGAAGCATCATAAGGTCTCCCATCATACCATACATGAAGGGTGTACCACTTGTGGTTACTGAGATATGGACAAATATGTATATTTGAGGTCAAGGTCACCAAGGTCATGTGACATTTTGTCAAAAAAATTGTATTGCTAAGTTATCCCTATATACCAAAAATCAGACCTCTAGCTCTATTGGCTCGCTCAAAATTAGATATGCGCATAATTAATGAGGTACAATATGTGGCGTCATAAGCTGTCCCATCATACCATATATGAAGGGTGTAGCACTTGTGGTTACTGAGTTATGGACAAATATGTATATTTGAGGTCAAAGGTCACCAAGGTCACATGACATTTTGTCAAAATATCTGAGATATCTGCGTGAACGGATGGACTCACGGATGGACTCACGGACGGACATGACCCAATCTATAAGCCCCCTGGACTTCATCCGTAGGAACTAAAAACTGTGTCACTGCATCCTTTTTGCAATATTAATACGATGAGAAACTAAATTTTTATTTTTCTTGGCCTTATACATGGGAGTCTATGGACTGCCTTATACATGGGAGTCTATGGAGGTGAAAACTAAAAAGTCCTCTAACACGGCCAAATTTGATCGCATTGTGAAACAAATCGACGTGCATCTGTATGGGGTAGGGTACTATCCTTGTGCAAAGTTTGAAAGAAATTGACCAGGGCATGTCTGAGATATCTGCGTGAACGGACGGACGCACGGGCGACGCACGCACCACGCACGGAACGACATGACCAAACCTATAAGTCCCACCGGATGGTGTCCGTGGGGACTAACAAAATATCTTATCAAGATGTCCACTGTTCTTGTACGCCTTGACAAAAACATTACCACAAATACTATGAAGTAGAGCCGTTCAGGCCATTTCTCTCCTGTGGGACCACTGCAATCATTAGTAAGGGAATCAGTAGAGGTGTGATGTTAATCTCTTGTCTGGGTACTGAGTTTCTCATGAATATTCACTGCACCTGAGCTGTGGAAAGAAAGGTAGAGGTATATACCAAATACCTCCCTGGGTACCACCTATTTAGAAATGACCTAATTTCCGGTCTTGCCATCTTTTGTAGTATGTTCAACATGTAGTTAGTCAAGAAGTTGTATTGCATCAACAGATAGTGCATTAAATGCTACTGTACCAGTACAGCATAGGTTTCTATGACTGGCTCCATGTAGTTACTTACCAAACTCATAAGATAAACATCATCAACAAATTTGAAGATTAGTTATGAAGACAGAAGTTTGAAGACTGGTTTGGATTAAAACTTGCCACTTGCTAGTAACGGCCATTCAATAAAAGACTCTTTTGTTTTGAGTTAAAGTGATTTACGGACAGATTTTGTGTTCTATCTATCAATCTATCAATATGTCTATCTATCCAGACTAGTCTACAGACACACAACCTGCCTATAGCATCACTGACTTAAAACTCACCTGCGTAGAGACATCCTCATGCTTCCTGTACTCTATAAACTATTCTGAATATTCTACATACCAACTGGTTGCACATTTGGCTTCATATTTAACAGACACATACATGTAACAAAGTGCAAAAATCTATAAAGATACAATTACAGATAGATGAATGAATGATCATTGTCTACATGATTAGACTTACCAGGTAAAGGAGAAATGTGTGTAAGCCAGTTCCTAATCCAACAGAAGACAGTATCCCAAGACCTACCCAGTAGGCACACCACAGAAACTGCTTTCTTATGGAAGTAACATACTGCAAGTAAAGAGGAAAGTATACTTTTTATAGCTCAAATCACTTTGAATGAACGTATAATTTATGACCACATGATATTAAAGTCTACATCATAGTACATGTAAGAAAGCTTGTAAGTGACTTGGTCAATGGGAACAAACAATTATACATGTTGCTATAGCTTTGGTATTCTTTGGTTTACGGATACCTTATAGCAAGACACTTATATATAATCCCATGGTACTTCGGCTCGAAATTGTACGGCTCCGCGAAAAACACTCGTATACGATGACGTCTAACAGAGAAAAATACCATGGGATTATATATTTATCACATGAACAGTCTTCTTATTTTTCTTTGATGTGGATGGATCAAAATTATTGTAACAAATTGCATGGTTTTTATCGCGATTTTGTTTTTCATTTACGTGGATTACTTTCATTTATTGAGTAAAGCGGCCCGTCAACCAGGAGATGTGCAAATGTTTACAGGTATACTTTCATTCATAAATCCGATTAAGCTGAACTTTTGATACATGGAATGGTATCTCCACCAATCAGACATACAGATTTGATCATGTGCGCATGTCAATCATTGTCTTGCGCTGGACCGATGCCAAGGCAAGTCTGCCATCTGCAGACATAGTTTTCACCGTACTAGCAACGGATAACCATAGTATTTTGAGTTATTTAGAACATTTACCATTATATTTATGAAACTAATGCATCGACACGATTGAAACAGTAGTTATCATTCTTAGAGATGCTGTGGATTTTAAAATATCACAAGTTAAGACCTTGGCGAGCCCGAAAGATTCAGATCGATGACACACAGAGTGCTTGTAGTGGGCACTGCTGTCACTGGTCTTTGCCGGTGGTCATCTCGGTCGTCACTGTTTTTGTCTTACAGACTTTGATGTTTGCTGTGACACATATATTGCCTATACATACATCCCAATTTTGTTACTTGACGGGAACTCTATTCAGTTGTGAGTGTTGTCCGAATCGGATTCTACAGCGACTGCACTGCTACAGGTCGAGAGCTCATGTTTTCACTACAGCCTTACTCTTGCAGGTTTGATCCGATCGAGAAAAGACGGAATAATTTGTTGTGATGAAGGAAATTTATGTTGTTGTCGAATGACTTTATGCTTGTGCCTTCTATGTCACTTTCCCGAAGATTATATGGTACTCATTTATTAAGTTGAACTTTCGTTGAGGTGTATACTTCGGGTTTATCGCCAACCTCGATCGCCAGGTACGATGTCGCTTGGCGATCGCCAGGTATGACGACGTCCACTTTGAGCTTAGGACTGAGCCGTGACATTACTGAGCCATTAAGACGATCACGGTATCCTCATTCGATTCTTGGGAATAGCAAAACTTTAGCAACTCGAAATTTCGTTGCACATGCCTTCTATGTTTCCATATCTTGATTTATCAGGTCATCTTTTTGTCAAAATGCCATGAGAGCACGGCATCGATCACGACAAATCGGTCTGTGTGGCGACATGCATGTACTGTACGAATGGTACCATTGCAGGAAAAAAGTTCCGGTTGATGACGTACAAAAGCCGTAATATGGATATCTTATCTGTGCTGGTGTACGTCACACAGGTGGAGATACGGGCAAGTTCATGTGATAATTTAATGAAACAGCATTTTGCTTAAAATATTCATCCCAAAGCATCAGCCATTCTGTCTGGACCCACTGATCTAAAATATTTTCTTTCAAAATTGCCACACCACATTGCCCAAAGCTACACTTTTAACATTAGGTTGTACATATGTTGTATGCCAAATTTTATCTTTCATGCACCTTTCTTCTGAAAGACAGTCCTGGCCAAGATAGACTTGTCAAAAAGTGTATTTCTTGATTTGAAGTAATTGCAAGGAACTGGTTATGAATCAATGTTACATACAGGTACCAATAACTGGCATTGTATTTGCAGCCTCAAAGAGAAGGTTGATATCATTACAATGATCAAAATATTGTGACATACCGGTAGTGATTGCAAGGAATGTGCACACTGTTAAACATGTGAACTAGTGGTTGATATAGCTCTGCTGTGATACTTAAGACAATCAAGATAATAGGTGTGAGCTGGTTTGTCTATCAAGTGAATACTTATGAACATGGTACGTATTTGAAAACAATTAAGTCATCGTTGATGACACAGTCCCAACGTGTTAATGGGTACTTTGATTACAAGTCCTTGGAGAGGATAGAGTCCAGCTCATTAAAGCCCCAGTGCTGCTAACTTTTGATGATAGTCTCACCATTTTTATTTTTAATGTGAGCCATAATTCCTTGTTCTTCTCCCCAAAGAATGTTAATATACACAGTATCCAGCTTGTCAACTTAGCGTCTATATGTGTAAAATGCATTATTATTGTTTACATTTGCATTCTAGTCCGGACCAGTCAGTTTTCAACAATAACAATGCAGTTTACAACTATAGGGACTGAGTTGACAAGATGGATACTGTGTGATATCAACATTCTTTGGGGAGAAGAACAAGGAATTATGGTTCACATTTAAAATAAAAATGGTGAAATTATCATCAAAAGTTAGCAGCACTGGGGCTTTAATTTGGTCTGTGATTAAAGATGAGTTGCATGGTGGTGAAAACGTTAAAAACAAAGTGGGCGCCACCCTAATTACAAAAGGTTATTAAATAAGTCAATTAGTAATTAATTAACAGGATGTTGCCCAACATTTTGCATTCTATTAAAATACCGTCAATGACGCTGTACCTTCTCTAATGTGTGGCCAGGTCAGGTAATTGGTTGTTGGCATGGAGTTGTTGGTAAATAGTTGATGATGTAGGGGCATGAGGTGGGATATGGACCCAAAGAACCCAAAAGATGATTAAATACATCAATCAAAAAAATTCTAAGCTACAGTATAAACTGCCTAAAGATAGTTCAATGTGGAAAAAAGTTAAACAATTCAGAAATAAGAATTAACAGTCCAAAATAGTAATGACGCACTTCCTTACTGACCTGAGTGCATGTGAAATACACAACCTGGCATCTGTAAATTAAATGTATACCAAGTGATCATTTCAGTCACTTTAACTGTTTTTAATGGATTTTCCAAAGAGTCCTGTGGAAATGATGAAAAACGCTTATATCTGGTCTTGTGTTTGTATAACCTCATGGCTGATAATTGTCATAGTATTGAAAAAAATTGAAAGTGAAGAAATTACTGTTTTTAATAGGCATATTTTCCTTGAAATACATGACCGTGTAAAGAATATATGCTAAAAGTGTTTAAGAGTAAATTTCTTTTCAAAAATAATTTAATTTGTGACCAAAGGATTTTTATTCTTTGAGTTTACAAATTCAAACATTGCAATTTGTTCAATCATCTTATGCAGTGCAAAATTTATAAAATGACTGAAAAACAAAAGAAATTGGCAGAATTACAGTCTTTGTGATGTAAAATTATGGGTTGACATCACGATAACTGTTAATCTGTTTGAAGTACTAATATACTATAATTTAAAAAAGAAAAATTCATGCAGAAACGGTAAAATATATTGTCAGCAATGTAGTGTTAATTTTGACTTTACATCAAAATATGCCTTTGCTGGATACCAAATATATAGGGCGAAATATCAGCCATGTTCAGCAAAATCCACACAACAGCATTGATCCTTTTTGATTTGATTTGCTTATGTTATCCTTGTATCATGACAGTCAGTACAATATGGAACTTGAACACAACACAGTGAATAAGTATGCTGTAAATGAAATGGTGTGGCTGCATCCACATGCAGCAATAGGAGTGCCTTTGTCTCTCACCCCTCATTTCCAACCTGTCCCATCCCTGAAAAAATAGTTTGGTCTTATATTTATAATGTTAATAATTTCTGTATTTGTTAAAATGTGCGCATCTCAAAAACTTTTGATCATAAACATTTTCATTGTTTTTTATAGCTGACCAGTCAGTTACCTGTTTATTTTGAATATTTGCGCATTTTTCCTCAGTATTTGACATTTCTGAATACCTTCTTATTCAGTTTGTCATTTTCTAAAAGTTTAAATGCTCCATTGTGTGGTCAAGCTTTCCACAAGCATCAAATGTGGTACTTCATATAGGAGAGTCTGCCTCTAGAGGGCGGGCATCATGAACACTCCTTGTTTGTTGGTTAATTCCTCCACGTAAACTTCTGATTGTACTGTAAACATTGAACATGGCCGACGTCCGATTTTCCTGTCTAAAACTTTCACTCATTTTCGTTCATATGACTCTGAAACTCCAGGAAACGATTGGGAAGAAAGGGTTATCTTGAAATATTGAGGTACTCGCCGATATTTTGCAAAATTAAATGAGTAAAAAATGCAAGGAAAATGCCGACAGGCTTACACAATGACAGTTTTCAGACTCGGAGGCATATGACCATCTCTGCAGATTATGCAACAGGCCCAGATCACGTGAGGCCATGAGGGGATATCCACGCAACTCAGTACCAAACACTAGCGCTCACAGAGTGAGCAAACACAAAGTGAGTACCCCTAACGTCAGCTCAGTAGTCGTAATACAGTAGATTGTAGTCAACTAAGAAACCTTGGAGAAGGCTTAACACTGTGGCTATGCCGCTAAGTCCCTTTTGATTTTTGTCATAGCTCAAAATCGTTCTCCCACACCTCAACCTGAGCCATGAACACCCCCACCAGTTTATGATATGACCCATCACAATGGCATGACGTCCACGGATCTTGACAGACGGAAGTCTTGACAGACGGAAGTTCTTGACAGCAGCATATTGGTTTTCAACTCTAATACCTTCTCTGTCTATAAATAGACACGAGAAGGTAATAACACTGATAGATTGTCACTTGTACCACATTTCATAAGTGATACCACTAAGTATCAATGAATTATACTCTGGTAGATCAACATCTGAACAAAGTTTAATCAAATTTGATGATGATCAAATATGCAAATTAGCAGTTAATTGATGCAATACTGACTGTGTGCTATCAGAGCTCTGAAGTTTCATCAAATTTAGTGCAGATGCTCTAGAAATAGAGCTCTTTTTCAAAAGTCATTGTCAAAGACAAAGTCCCCGCTTTTTAATAAAATGTCCATCACACAGACATATTGGATTGGATCACAAAAAATTGATGTGCATATGTATGACATATGGAGAAATCCTTGTTCCAAGTTTGAATGAAATCGCTCCAGGCATCTCTGAGATATCTGCATGAACGATAGGATGGACCAACACACGCATGCACAGACGCACACACACACGGACATGACCAAACCTATAAGTCCCTACGGACACCATCCATGGGGACTAATTAGCAGCTTATTTCATAATACCCTGTGAATTTTTTATATGAATATGAGTACAACCTACGATCTTTGCATACATCACTGCTGCCTGCAGTAGGGTACTTTGTCTTAAGTACAAACATTGAACCATTGCTAAACATGCAAATAATGCCCAAAAATAACAAGCATGCATGTTTTATCATGATTCAACAAAGCTGCATCTTGTCACCCAGATAAGGGGATTCTAGGATGAAGATTTTTGGAATTTTTTTGACCAAACACAGCAAACATTGCCAAAAAATACATTATTGCGGGTTTCTCTAGGAGGCTTTATTACATGAAATTTCACAGCAATCTGACAAGCAACTTGGAGATTTTTTTCCAGAAAATGGAAAGAATTGCCCATTAAAGCCCCAATAGCCGCAAATGTGTAATAAACAGATCTCAAAATATCCTAAGTTTCAGATAGTTTTCTTGAGACCCATTAAACACTGAAAAAGTGTATAACTGTGTCATAAGTGTGACAAGTGGCATGTAAACTCATTCGTTTTATTAAACATCATTTAGATTTCCCGCCATTTTCAAAACTAATCATGTGACAGATTAAATAAAGATTACAATAATCGCAATCATACCAAGCCATAATCCAATAACACTAGGTCAGAATTCTTAGGACAATAGTTGTAAACACTAGACACAAAACAGCAAAGAACAGACAGTAAATAGACGGTACACAAAGTCAAATTCATGAAAGAAAGATATATAGACCTCTGGCCAAAAGACCAAGAAGTGATGTCAGGTGTTTCAAAAATATAGTAAGCGCATTCTTCCCTGCATGTGGCACCCGCCACATATCAATCTGTAAGTCAGATAGGTAGTGGTCACTAACTAAGACCCAATGTCACCGATGCCATCAGCGATCATTTGTCGAAGAGAGATATTGTATTTATCTACCAGCTTGCGATACCTGCCAAAAAAGCGACAACAACAAAATGTTGACTGCTGTATGTTGTGCAGTCAAGTAAATTGCATCATGCTTGTTTCATGTATTATCACGATGTGTATGCAGGTATGTAAGACCTCCAAAATGACAAAGTGAGCGTCAAAGTGCTCGATCGAGCACTTTGTGGAAAATGGCAAACTGAGCGTCAAACTGAGCGTCAAACTGAGCGATCGAGCACTTTGTGGAAAATGTCAAACTGAGCGTCAAAGTGAGTGTCAAAGTGAATGTGATGGCGCCTCCAACGATAGGATGTGGTATAATTAATTTTGCCATCAGCCAGGTATGTAAGACCTCCAAAATTGACAAAGTGAGCGTACACACTCTCTCTCTGTCTCTCTCTCTTTCTCTCTCTCTCTCAAAAAATACTGCAATCTGTAGCCGTTCAGGCCATTTACCGCTGTGCCCGCGGTATTACCGCGACCGTAGAGGTGTGAATGTTTCACTTCCAGTCCGCGGTAAATGACTTTCTCATGAATATTCACGGTCTCTGAGCGGCGGTAATCCTGGCGGTAAGCGAGGCAGATGTATACCGCGGGAGGTATCCGGCGGTACCGCCTGTTTGAAAATGACCTCTTCCCTAAAATGACTGAAACAGGGGATCAAAGCAAGTAATTGTTACATCGTATTCAAAGTCCGATGTAGCTTGTCTCCGAATCCGATGTCACTATGTGCATTCCAGTTTGAGATCAAATGATATTTGTCATGGCCATGAAGCGAAATGTGTTCGGAAAGATTATCTATAAACAGGGCAACAGTAACATGGAATGTCAACTCATGATGCCATATGTTGAGGGTTCGAATCCGATTGAAAACTAGCCGTATTTTCTACCTGGGTTGGTAACACTGCTGGTGGACAGAATTGTCCCCGAGGTTATCGTTCGCCCAGTTAAAGCGATGAAATTCGTTTTCTTCGCTTCGATAAAGTGTGTATGTGCGATGTATGATAGTGAGCATGCGTGCGTGAGTGCTTCACGAACTCTACAACGTGTTGAGCGGTCTCAGTCAGAAAAATGTAACAACTTAGCCGGCTATTGAACCACTCTTTTTTGGGAGTGGAGATTTAGCCGAGCGGTTCTGTCTGTGGCCTCTCCAGCTTGAGCGGACGTACAGAAATTTGCATAATTCAATAGGCTGCAGAGCCTCGTTCTGAATGTAAACAAGCAATATGCCGGAATACACGTGTTCGAGCCACTTGGTCGTGAAAAGGGCTCGAAAGCTCACAAATATGATATTTAATGCAAAATTGAACATGCTATGAGGTAATGTACACTTTGAGAGTAATTTCATCGTATCTATGTATGATAGAAATAAATACTAATGATAATTGACAACTGAATTCGTACGTTGCCATGATGGTTTATACCTCTCAGCTGTGTGCTGTATAATTTAGAGTATCTAATTAACATAAAACCCTAGGAACCTGTACACTAGATATCAAAGCTACCAGATCAGAAGTTTATAGGAGAAAAATTTTCTGACCAAAAAAGCAAAAATTGCCCCAAAAATAAAAAAAAAATTGCCAGTTTCAACATACCTTCTATACATTATATTCAGATTAATCTTAGATACCTGTATACCAAATACATGTATCAAAGCTATCAAATCAGCAGTTTTTGGATTAAAAATTTTTTTATCAAAAATTGGGAAAATTGCCCCAAAATTACAAATATGACAATATCAATACAATTTTACAAGCATGACTGAGGTCATTCTGAGGAACATGAATATCAAGTTTCATAGCAATCAGACGAACGATTTCAGAGAATAAGATTTTTTGACTAAAAACGGAAAAAATACCCTAAAATACAAACATGCAAATTTCATCCAAATTTTTGCACACATAATTTAGAATACCTAAAGAAATGTGCATACCAAGTTTCAACAAAATCTGACCGATGCTTACTGAGTTTTAGCCATTTGCAGGATTTTTCCTTTTTTCCCCTCATTTGCATATTTTTGGCACCGACATGTTCATTTGAACAAATTCACATCTCCACCCTAGGTGCACCTGTACAGCAAATACTAAGACAGTAGGTGCTACGGTTTAGGAGTTTTTGATGTGGACGGACTAACAGACATACATACATACTTACATACATACACACAGACGCCATTTTGCCACCTTATACGAATACCTCCCATTTGCATATATACATATGCATATATGGGAGCGTAAAAATGCGTCAAATGCTCTAATAAACAAGTTAATTTGATTCCTTTGTGTTCACTATGTAACAACAGTAGGTTGACCTATGACACCCCCCACACCTATTAAACAGACTATTTATAAACACCATCCCTTGGAAGAAATGAATGCAGTTGCGGAATTGTTCAGGTGATAACTGTTATCGGTATATATACTTTGCAAATTGCAACAATGAAATTAAACAACTTTTGAAAATAAAGATGACATCACTGATCGTAAAGAAACGTGATGTTGAAGAAGGGATGGCACAAAGATTCTTGAGTAAGTATATCTCACATTAAAAACATAAGGCCAAAGTCCCTGAAGTACTATAGACATGGATACAAAGTTAAGTATTTCCTGACTGTATGAAATTATCTCACTTAGGTCATCCTAGGGACTTGTAAACCAAATATTAAAGCTATCTGACCAGTGGTTTTGAAAGAACAAGCAACTCAACAGTTGACAGAGCTCTGCTGTGTTATGTAGCAAATAACCTTTTGTGACACATGTATTGATGAAGAAGGTGGATATCTTTGATTAACATTGTAAGTGAGTTCTGTTGAATAAGTTGAGACTGTACATACTCAGAGAAAGCACACTGAAGAGACAAATTTTTGAAACCTAAGAAGTTCAAGGTCATGAAAAGCATTATAAGGAATCATGTAACTTTCATTATATTGTTTACACTGATTGCATAATTGCTATAAATAGCACGAGGAATCTTACAGCCCAGCTTTACCATAAAAACCCTATCACTTTGACCACTCTTTTACTTGACCACTCTATTTTTTTCCTCAAAAAGTAATTTTATTTTATCCTTACCAAGTCAACCATAAATGGAAATTAGAACTTTCTCTATCTCTATCTCTATCTCTATTGACTATTTGAGCAATTTCTTATAGATAACATACAGGGCACAATAAATGACAGTTCAGAATATGTCAAAGTTGGGATTCAGGAAAGTTGCCTTTACATGCTTTAATCCTCCAAGCTGGTAAGCATTTGAACTGTCAAAAAAAGTTGAACTTTCTGATAATTCTACACTAAAATTATTTTGGCTTTGATGATTTCCTAATTAATTCAATTATTTAAAATCATATTATTATTTTTTTCTAGGTGAATTGATAGGGTTTATACAGTACAAGAATTACATACAATGTAAGTCAAATTTTGACCAAAATGACAAAAAAATTCCTTAAAAATACACATTTGCATATTTCATCACAATTTGAACAAATCTAAGTTGGGTTACCCCTAGGGACCTGTATACCAAATAACAAAGCTGTCTGACCAGCGGTTATGAAGAAGAAGATTTTTTACCAAAAACACCTTTTTTGGCATTAATTTGCCTATTTTCAATAATAATCAAAAAATTAAAAAACATACTTTCTCAAAATCATATTTTTCAACTACACAACAAATATCAAATCAGTAAGTACTGCGGTTCTCAAGATATTTGAGTGGACGGACGCCTCACAAACGGACATACATACATACATACATACATACATACATACATACATACATACATACATACATACATACAGACTGACGACGGACGCCGGACGGATACCCATCCCAATAGCTTCTATAGACTATAGTCTATAGTAGCTAAAAACGGCTTACTTCGAAGACCTTTTCCTCAATTTTGTAATTTTGCAGCAATCTTTGTCGACATTCTATTAATACTATGCTCATCTCAAAATTATATCTCTAAAAATAGCGTCAAGGACACTGAAGCCTCTCAAGTGTGAGGCCAGTTGAAGTAGTTGGTTGTTGGTAAGCAGTAATTGACTTGGAGGCATGGGGTTGGGATACGGGATACACAAGATTTGTGTTAGATACATTTAATTGTATATACGGCATGATTTGGCGCATTAATATAAAAATAAGTTGCATACATTAACACCAATCTATCCTGATGGAGTATGTGGCGGTTATTATTAGGTGACTAGTAATGTGAGTAAGCGCCATTTACTGCACTGGAATGCAGGAGAACCACCGTTATTTCTCTGTCAGCACTCTGGTGAAAATTGCTTCATTGTGTTTTTCAACATTTAAATGTGTAGTATACAAGTGAATTGCATTTCACATGATCTGCTTGACCAGAAAATTCATCAGCCTTTTGCTTAAGTAGGTTTATATCTTCTTGTGTATATTGGCCAACTCTGAGATGATTAAGTAATTCTGCAAAATGTTTACCATCTTTCTGTCTGCACAGGCGCAATAGAGAAATAAATATGCAAAAAGATGAAAGGCTACAGTAGTATTTGTGAAATCGAGCTCAAAGGTCATCGAAGTCATGTGACATTTTGTCAAAAAAAATTGCATCCCATAGTTATCCCTATATACCAAAAATCAGACCTCTAGCTCTATTGGCTTGCCAGAATTAGATATGTGCATAAGTAATGAGCAGTGTTCATCTAGGCGCGCGATTGCGCGATTCCCCCTCTTTGGTGTTGCTGCGCGCCGCCAATCACAGGTGGAAGGGGCGACCCATCGCGCACTGCACTGAGCTGGCTGGAATGGCTGCTATCATGGGTGTCACACTTCGATGCATTTGACCCGTTATCGGCACCTGTTAATTGTGTGGCAACGGGCATTGTATAGTGTTGCAAGAACATTTACATGGAAGGGACTAATTTTAGTTCGATTTTGATACTTTTTGAACTGCTTCAATAAATTGCTGTTGAAACAATACCACGCGTAAATTTCCGTACGCTGATTTTGCATATGAAAGCCTGTCAGCCAGTTGAGAGTTACGTTCACAAAAGTTCGTTGCCCTAGCCTGATAAAGTTTCTGTGTCACATTATCTCTGTACGATTGAGAAAAGGAGACAAACTGAAGTTTTTATGCATCGTATGGATGTCCATAACACTCTGAAAATAATTCTGATAGCAAAATTGACACGAAAATTTGGACTTTACTGTCACAGAAACGTGTTCAGTCACAGTCCCTCCACAATTTTGTGGAGGGACTGTGGTTCAGTGCAGACTGCATGCAATGAAAGTCACAAGCAAGCTGTGATGTCAATGGGTCCAGTTTTTGAATTCAGTGAACAGACACTGACTTATTTTTCAAAAATAGGGCAAATAACCCTAAAGTTAACTGTCGGTGACAACCAACCTTTCTGTTTGTTATTTTCCCGTTCTAAAATGACTGACAAAAAGCAACTGGAGCGAGTCTGACATCGAGAAACTCCGCATTTAAAATACGGCAGACTAGATCCGACCCTCTAAGTTGTTCGTTTTAACTCTACTGAGTCTGCGCACAAAACTACAAGACCAGCTAGGTCACTAGAAAAATACAGCTAACTGGTTTGTATAGGGCAATGTTGATCCAAACTTACAGTAGTGAGGGATGATATAAGCACAGTAAAAACATGACAAACAAGTACATTATTTTTTCAGAAGTTACAAAACATTCCTTTATAACTACAAAAGTTTTTACTTGCTTTTTGTAGTGCAGACAGTTCAGTGAAAAATGCGAAAAAAATCCCTTGAAGGTACAGTGGGAATAGCTAACTGTTGTTAATTTTTTGTTTGAATGTACATTTAAGTGATTAAGCCCTAAAAAAAAACAACATACAGAATATGTACAAACGAACATACAGAATATTTTAGCATACAGAATATACTACAATTTTTTAAGAATGGTAATGCTTATGAATATTAATGAGCTGTCACCAGTCATGTAAGCCCTATACATTCACAACAGTGATACGCAAATTTGTTGACTTTTGAAAAAATCTTATAGAGGATGGTGTTTGCAGCCAACAGCTTGGATTGTGTAAGCAAGTTATTTATGGCTTGTAGTATGTATAACACAAGTAACATCACTGCAACATTAAAACTTACGTATAAAAATGTCATTACATGTTTCAGTTAAATCCCCCCTAAAATTTTATAATCCCCCTCCAAAATTCCAGTAGAGGGGGACCAATCCCCCCTGTGTAGCATCCTAGATGAATCACTGATAAGGTACAGGATATGGTACCATACGGTCTCCCATCATACCAAATGTGAAGGGTGTAGCACTTGTGGTTATTGAGTTATGGCCATATATGTATATTTGGGTTCAAAGGTCATCCAGGTCACATAATATTTTGTCAAAAAAAATTGTATCTCATAGTTATCCCTATATACCGAAAATCAGACTTCCAGCTCTATTGACTGGCCCAAAATTAGATACATGCATAATTAATGAGGTACAGGATGCGTCATCATTAGGTGTCCCATCATACCAAATATGAAGGGTGTAGCCCTTGTGATTACTGAGTTATGGAGAAATATCTATATTTGAGGTCAAAGGTAATTGAGGTCACGTGACATTTTGTCAAAAAAAATTGTATCCCATAGTTATCCCTATATACCAACAAGCGACCTCACGGCCGATATAGCTCCGCTGTGTTTATGTAGAGAATAACTATTTTTGACACATGTTGATGAAGAAGGTGGAAATCTTTGATAGCTCATTTCAGTGGCCAGAAAAAAGTGGCTAAAATAGCTGCAAAAATACACAATTGAAGATTTCATCATAATTTGAATATATCACATTGGATCATCCCTAAGAACATGTCAAACAAAGCTATCTGAGGAGTAGTTTTTTGAGAATGAAATATTCTGTCTAAAAATGGTAAAAATTGCCCCAAAACTAAAAATTGGAGATTTCACCATAATTTCAATATATATTAAAATAATCCCTTGGAACCTGTATACCAAATATCAAAGCTATCTACTTGCAGTTTTTGAGAAACAATTTTTTTGACTAAAAATGCAAAAATTTTTTTTGCCTGCACTGTTCTACGCTACGGCTTGATTATTATTAGTTGATAAATCGGTACAAGAACAACATATAAATAAAGTTTGAAAAAATAACACGAGTCAGTCTCTCCCGTCGTAACGAAGGGCGACAAGTTTGCAGTGCGGTGCAAAAGCTAAGAAAATACGACAGACATTTTATGTTGTCAAGAGTTACGTGTGTTCGTCCATAGACTTTTTCCGTTTTTAAGGTCTATGGTTCATCTCATCTTGAGGTAGGAAAACTAGCAAGTGACATCCCGTTCGCACAGTGTCGGCGCTAACATGAACTTGACAATCACTTTCACAAAGAACATGCATAAATTGCCGATCGCGAGACAGGAAGTAGACAACTTGAGTCAAGAACAAGTGAATGCCCGACGCGATCGCGCGACGACAGCACATAAGTCTCGATCGGATAGACTTTTTTACGCAAGTTTCGATGTCTTCGTCTTGACTGTGAACTCTGGTAACCAGATTGTAACCGTTGAGACAACAGTATACAGTTAATCTACTAGTTAAACGTTCCAAAATGGATTAAATCGCTAAGTACCCTCTGTGTTTGTTGTGTAAATACCACCCACTGCTGGCACTAAGCATTTGCCAGTTCAGTGTATAATTTCTTTCTATTTTCACACGATCTGCAATCCTAAACATATTCAAAATTCCCAAAACTGACTCTAAATATTTCAACTTAGTCCTGGTGTAAGAAAATTCGCAGAAAATAGTGCGCGAGTCGGACTTCTTGGTCACAATGTGAGACGCATAGGTCGTTTACACAAATCGTCGATTTTCTCAGTTCCGTTTTTGGCAGTGCGTACATTATTCAAATAAGTATAAGTCGGCGGCGCCTGGACAGACTAGCCTGATTTTTCACCTGTGGACAGTGAATGAATATATCTGAAAGACCGTGTCTCAGATTTCCGATAAAGGGCCTGGAAGTGAAGATATCCTGACAAACGTGAACAAAAAACGTCAAGTTGACACTTTGAAGGTGCATTGTGCAAAAACAAAAGCGAATTTCAAAAATCCGGGACACGGTTTTTTGCCCAGTATTCCCAGCCGTCGATTGCCGTAAACAGATCACCAAGGCCGATTGGAGATTTGTACTTACACTTTTTTGAGTAAAAAAACTAAAAAACACGTGTTTTTGAGTAAAAAGCCGTATGCGCACTGTTTTTAAAAAAACTAACAAATTTTCTAAACTCTTCGGTGACCGAGCAGATAAAAAAGTACCACATGTCGGGTGTGTGACCACGTCTTCTTTGTGAAAATGAAGATTGGAAATAAGTGACAATGAACCCGAGTCGCTACCTTAATTGCCACATGTTTGCAACTTCATTGAAAATATTATGATCAACGTAATGAACAATAATCACCACTGATTAGGTCATGAAGTATACAAATATGTAATTAGCTGAAATAAAAATATCAAAGTTCTTTTACTGCTGTCATTGTATCACCACTTTATATAGCAAGTGTAATTACCGTTGGCCAAGTTTTCAAGCCATATATGCCGAGCTGTGAAAGCTCATTAGACATGCAAATTATAAATTAGCTGACATGAAAATGTGAAATGACTTTTGATATTGTTTTAACCTGGTATAATCATCAATGTACATAGCATGTTTTGCCAACTTTGATCAAGTAAATCCAGTATATATCCCTAATAAGCAAAGGTCATTAAATATGTAAATTAGGAATTGGCTTAAGTAAAAATGCTTAATGATTTTCAACAATGTTGTATCATGGTATCTGCAATATATGTAGCAAGTTTTGTCAACTTTGGTCAAGTTGATTCAGATATATATCTCTAATTAGGAAAGTTCATTTAATATGCAAATTAGGAATTGGCTGAAGAGAAAATGCTTAATGAATTTCAATAATATTGTATTATAGTGTCTTTAATGTACATAGCAAGTTTCATCAATTTTGATCAAGTCAATTCAGATAAATATCCCTAATTATGAAAATTCATTTAATATGCAAATTAGGAATTGGCTGATGTAAAAATGTTTTTTGATTTTCAATAATATTTTATTACAGTATCTTTGATGTATATAGCAAGTTTCAACAACTACAATCAAGTTAATTCAGATATATATCCCTAATTTGGAAAGTTTATTAAATATGCAAATTAGGAATTGGCTGACGTAAAAATGTTTAATGACTTTCAAAAATGTTGTATCATAGTAGCTTCAATACATGTAGCAAGTTTCATCAACTTTGGTCCAGTCAATTTAAATATATATCTCTAATTAGCAAAGTTCATTAAATATGTAAATTAGGAATTGGCTAAAGTTAAAACGCTTAATGACTTTCAATAATGTTAAATCATAGTATCTTTAATATACATACCAAGTTTGGTCGATTTTGATCGAGTCAAATCAAACATATATCCCTAATTAGGAAAGTTCATTAAATATGCAAATTAGCAACTATCTTTCATGTTACCCCTTAATGGTTCCCACAACTGATATATCTTGGTGTGATCGTAAAAATTTGTAGCAAATCTCATCAAATTGTGTGTCGTCGTTTTTAATGAAATCCGTTATTTCTAAAATCATTAATTATGCAAATGAACAAAAAGTATGCAGGCCACACCACCAAAAATAGCGTCAATGACACTGTGCTCCCATATACTGTAACACAAGTGCCAAGGGAGTGCGAAATTTTTGAGCAATGCCCAGTATACCAACAATTTGTGAAAAAAAAGCGTGAAAACAACATAGGAATGCACGCAGAGATAAATGCACAGCAGTGTTGCTTTAGTATTTTTGTATAGCAACAGTTTTGTGGTTTGATTTTTATGTGCAGCAATGCAGTTTTGACAGCTTGATATAACAGTGACATATGTGTACAGTTTTGAATGGAATGTTAGTGTCAATTATTTTGTTTAGAGTTCTGTTTATACAGTACATGATGGGTCTGATTGTCGCGTGTGAGGATGAGAAACAACTTATTATTCTTCTTGGCATAATGGAACCAAATCTATTATTTCAGTAATTATGCAACCACATACAGGTAGACAGAAATCGTTTAAGTTGGACAGACATATACACATGCACACACGTAAAAGACATTTGAGAATTGCATAAGTTAAAATATTGATTTTAATGAAAACATAGGTGATAATAACATAAAATAAACTAGTGGATATATAAATAGTCTAAAAGGCAGCAAAAATATTTTTCAAAGTTAACACTATATTCTGCATTAAATTGTGTGACCTAGCTAAAACCGTAATTTTTATGTCTAACTTTAACAATAACCGCTTGGTGACAGAAACACAGACTTGATCCTCTCAAACAGACAAATTTTCTAGCCAACTTTTAATGTCAGTGATGGTATTACTAGCATACATTTTGAATAGAATTGGTATGCCATCACAGACATATTGAACATGATGTCTTTTTGAGATGGTATAGAAAATCCTTGCTTGTTTGTGGAAAATTGTGTACATGATTGACTGAACGGAATCTTTGAGTACCAAAGTTAAAATCAAATTCAACTAGTGTATAAAAAGTTTTAAGGGTTGCAAAATTCATTTTCAAACCTAACAGGTGTTTGTTCACTAAATGATGTGATAAAATTCAAAGCCCATCTTGTAATCTTCATTCTAACTTCTTGGTGACTGAAATACGGACTTGATCCTCACATACAGACAAACAGATTTTCTAGTCAACTCTTTAATGTCAGTGATGGTATTATAGTATTCATTTTTACACAATA
Source organism: Ptychodera flava (assembly GCF_041260155.1). NCBI lineage: Eukaryota > Metazoa > Hemichordata > Enteropneusta > Ptychoderidae > Ptychodera > Ptychodera flava. Next base: position 1,502,555 of record NW_027248357.1, on the reverse strand, counting down.
GGTTTGCCATTAAAGTCATTGGACAGTTCTTTATGCAGTTGCTGCTGTGTGCTGTTTATGATATCTATTTGAGATGGTGTTACAGATGGCGTTAGAGAATCATTGCTCGCTTGAGAAAAATTTTATTCGTGTTTGACTGAACAGCAGGAGCATCTTTTAGGAGCAATTTAATAACTACACCAGATTGTGATTCTTCAGAAAGTACATCTGAAATGGTAATAATATCCGAGTGATAAAGATTAGAATGATGAAACATGATCTTGAGGCTAATTGGTACAGAATTATTGCTAAGTTGTGATGTATTGTTGCTGGTAGTAAACAGGTCATAATGGTTGATTTGTGTCTCTTGTTGGTTTATTCAAGGGAAAACTTATATTATCATTAACTGCAAATCACATACGGCAACACTGTGAGAGGCAACATATTTGACCTATGCACATTGTCAGGGCTTCAAACTTAATTGTCTGGTGCTACTGAATATCTATTGGGAGATATACTTTTGCATTGGGAAGAAATCTTGATATTGACAAGATGTCAGCAATTTTCAAATTGTAATGCTTTTATCATGACAGTATTTAAGAGATGTAATAATGTAATTGCTATATAAACTAAGTGCAAAAGATTCAGTAAGCTAGGCATTCAATTTTGAGGTCCTAAACTTGTGCCACTGTTACAGTGGGAGTATTTTCCTCTGTTTTTGATAATGTTACAATATTTGTAATTATTGTTAAAAAGTTAAGACTATGGCCTCTGATATTGATATCTTAAATTGGAAGACTTAAACAAGGATCAACATTGTGTAACTTACATCATTGCTGTTATGATAATCTTTAACCAAGAAGTGATCCTATTATAACTTACAATGGATAATGTCCAGTTAGACAGAGCAAAATGGACCCAAGAGTGACCTTTATAGTGTCCCCTTATGAAAATTTTCTGTAGAAATTCTATCGAATTTGATGACAAAATTCAATTAAAGTGATACAGAATTTCTACTGAAATTCTACTGAACCTTTATGGAAATTAACGGAGTTTAATGGAGTTTTGGCCCCCTTTTTCTGTAGAAATTCAACAGAATTTCTGTATCATTTCTGTAGAATTTACAGAATTTCTATGTAAATTCAATAAACGTTCTACAGAGTATCTGTAGCACTATATTGAATTTCTACCACATTCTACAGAATTTTTATGTAGAATTTCTGTAGAACTATATTTAATTTTGCACTCTTTTACAGAAGTTTGTTTGTCTTATACGAGTTCAATCTCTTAGAAGGTATGACAACAATATGTGTTAAACTTTTACTAAGTAAGGAATACCACCTTATGATATTGCCATAGATACCAATGCAATGAATTACTGCAAAACTCACAAAAAATCAGTCAGCAAGTAAATTATAAACATGCAGTTTATTTCTAAAAGAATTATGATTAACAATCGATCAAAACTTGATGAAACATACAGGGACTACAAAACATAAAGCAACCTACACATATGAATGCAAGGCCTACCTCTCCAGTCTAGCAGTTTTGACCTCAGCCAAGTGCATAATTAAAGTGTTGTGTATCTTAACTCACATAATTTTCAGTTGATGCTGCAATGTGGATCTTACAGTTGTGACATATTAGGGAGCTCCCTTCTCCATAACACTGTTAGAATCTTGCTAATGGACCTTGGATCCTAATGTTCCATGCAATTTGGAGTTGAACTTTAGTACTTTTCATAAGAGCCATGTGCACTGTGGACTGCCTCAAGTTCAAATGAATAATGCGTGGCTACACTATTATGTAATCAGCCCATTGTAAAGGCTGGAAACTATTTGCATAACAAAGCAAAGGCACAGGTCAGCTCACTTGACTTAGGATCAAACAAAGAGAGTCTGGTTGGTCTGTGTACAGTCATGAAATGTACAAAAGCAATGGTAAAAGGAATGGTACAATTGAAACTATATACATTTTCCTGGGATGTGTGTGTAAATGAAAATAGCTTTTCAGAATTAAAGGGTACACGAGAATGTGCTTAGAACTCTCCATAGGTAATGTCACTACCTTTTCCATATTGAAACCAGCTATATATATGTCACTGAGTTCTTATCAAAGCTCATGCCAACATGCAAAAACATGAACTTAAGTCTGAAACAGTGTAAACTGTGGGAAAAAAAAAACAGAAAAAAAATTTCCACAAAAGCTATGGAACCGAAAAATTCCATAAAAAATATGTTTAATTTCTGCAGATTTTCTACAGGAAATTATCAGCAAACTTCAATAGAATTTAAAGTTTCTATACACATTAAAATTCTATAACATTTAATTAACATTTAAATTTTTCTACAGAATTGTATTGAAAATTTTCAATTGAATTTCAACAGAAGCATATTTCCATCAGATTTCCATAAAATATACAGAATTTCTATAGAATATCAGAGTTCAATAGAATATCTACAGACTATTTTCGTAAGGGTCGCCAGACAAATTTGCCATTGTCACAGTTCTGCGTGGCAGTGTTTCACCTGACCATGTTGGTATGTGCTTTTTTATCGTGGATCTAAATAATTTAGGAGGGAAAACGTAAATAAGTTACAAGACAAGCTAAAATGGCTACATTAGTTATATAGGAAATGTGTAGATTCACCAGTGTTCTCCGCAAAACAATTATAGAGTGGTGGCTGCTACTCTGAACGTTTTGGTAAACAATGAAAACTCATTATCAATTGCATGTATTGTTATGCACATTAGCCACCACTCTACCAGAAACTTCTTGGAAGAACACTGGTTACTTATTATCAAAATAACAGGACAGGTTTTTTACTAGCAAGAATTTTGTTATTATATTTGCCTTTCTCAAATTTGAAGCGTGGAAAAAAGAATGACAAACAGTGTTAACAAGTACTGTTTTACAAAGTTCAAGTTTGACCGGAGTGCTAGACAGTTGTTAAAGAATAGTTACTAGCAAACAAAGTGAAATTACACAACAATGCAATGGATCATATAGGTCAGGGTGACAAAATATTTTTCATACATAAACACACCATAGATACATGCATGCAGACACAAAATGTGAAGTATAAGAGACCACGATTACAAAGAGTGTATACTATATGGATTTACATAGTGAAGCAAATCTTCGATACCATTAACTGAACAGAAATTCTAATAATTTGACAGAACTATATCACTCCGGAAGCAATTGGTTTGATGGGTGCTTGAAAGTTACAGCTATAATTAAGTGTTACAGATAATAAATACAAAGAGGTCGCAGACAGTTAAGTATGAGTCAATGGTAAGTGGAAGGCACTTCTAATTGAGAATATACTTACATGTAATACAGAGCCCAGATATTGTGTAATTTGTTTTTCCCCCAACACGTGTACCAGGGAAGAATGCCAGGTTAGTATGCCATTTCACTAAATGCTGTAACTGATGGGTGCTGTCTAATTGTTGTAGTGGGACGTTGACAAGAATTGAGCTGATGCCCAATTCTAGATCTTCGTTAATCGACAAGTCACCAGTGCACGTGAATATCTTTGGACTAAATACCAGTGTGTTGCTGCTTGTTGCCAGCGCTCAATCTGAGAAGGCTCAGATTATTCTGCACCAAAATCCACAGATGACCATAGTAGCGTCCGTGGCATCAGTGACCACGGTGCATTTTGTGTTACCACTTGCATTAAAATGTAATCAATGGCTCCTGCCAGGACCAGGCTATGGAGTGAACAATAGTACTTGTTTTATTGTAGTTTAAATGGGCCGGGGTCGAGGCTGTGAGGGGGCGGTCTCCGGACGAGGCTACCTAATAGTTAATCAGTATTGGCTACGACCTCAGAGCGTTCCCCACCCTCCCTCCCTCCCTACCCAATAGCTTGCAATTGATTGATTTTCTCTCTCTCTCTCTCTCTCTCTCTCTCTCTCTCTCTCTTTTCTCTTTCCTTTTGGCTTTGCCATCTTTAGAATATGTATCTTATTACACATAGAATGGCGGAAATCGACTCATAGCCAGTCACCATCGGAATAAAGTTGTTGACCTTGACCCCCAACACTTGTGTGTCTGTATGTTGTCAGTATAGGCATCATTTAAAGAAACAAACAACTGTGATTAGTTAAATAGGCATATTACAATTTAAGTGTCATAATATGTATTTTCATATCACCCTGAAATAATGCGACTCATTTTTGATTAACATTCACCTTGGTAGCAGTCTCGATTTACACTTATTTCATGTTTCCAGCCATTATTGAAATCCTATCAAATGGCAAAGAATGCAGAGAAAATACCAGGATGTTGAGACACAATTTATACCTCAAAGCACTGACAAATGACTACAAGTACAACTGATGATCCCAGCCCTAAGCCCACTTGATTTGCGCACCCCTGAGCAGTACTTGGTACGCACTTACTTGTTTTTCACAATTGATTTGCGCCAATATTTCCTCTTTGGCATGCTGTATTTATCCAACCTATGTATAGAGAACAAAGTTTAATTTACAAAAAATATTTACAGATTGGTACGGATACGTTATATTTTTGGAAAAAACATATGGGTGAAAGTAATATTTATAAGCACCCTACAAATGTGACTTTTGTCAATGAAGGAGGTGTTCATTATTTCAGAACACCTCAAAAGAAATAACGTGCAATGCATCACATCACAATTATTGTTGAGTAGTCACCCAGACCTACCACCCCCCAAACACATACAACACAATAACACATAAAAAAATACCGTCAATGACGCTGTACCTTCTCTAATGTGTGGCCAGGTCAGGTAATTGTTGTTGGCATGGAGTTGTTGGTAAATAGTTGATGATGTAGGGCCCGGGCATGAGGTGGGATATGGACCCAAAGAACCCAAAAGATGATTAAATACATCAATCAAAAAATTCTAAGCTACAGTATAAACTGCCTAAAGATAGTTCAATGTGGAAAAAAGTTAAACAATTCAGAAATAAGAATTAACAGTCCAAAATAGTAATGACGCACTTCCTTACTGACCTGAGTGCATGTGACATACACAACCTGGCATCTGTAAATTAAATGTATACCAAGTGATCATTTCCAGTCACTTTTAACTGTTTTTAATGGATTTTCAAAGAGTCCTGTGGAAATGATGAAAAACGCTTATCTGGTCTTGTGTTTGTATAACCTCATGGCTGATAATTGTCATAGTATTGAAAAAAAATTGAAAGTGAAGAAATTACTGTTTTTATAGGCATATTTTCCTTGAAATACATGACCGTGTAAAGAATATATGCTAAAAGTGTTTAAGAGTAAATTTCTTTTCAAAAAAATATATTAATTTGTGACCAAAGGATTTTTATTCTTTGAGTTTACAAATTAAACATTGCAATTTGTTCAATCATCTTGTGCAGTGCAAAATTTATAAATGACTGAAAAACAAAAAAAAATTGGCAGAATTACAGTCTTTGTGATGTTAAATTATGGGTTGACATCACGATAACTTAATCTGTTTGAAGTACTAATATACTATAATTTAAAAAAGAAAAGTTCATGCAGAAACGGTAAAATATATTGTCAGCAATGTAGTGTTAATTTTGCCTTTACATCAAAATATGCCTTTGCTGGATACCAAATATATAGGGTGAAATATCAGCCATGTTCAGCAAAATCCACACAACAGCATTGATCCTTTTCTAATTTGATTGATTTGCTTATGTTATCCTTGTATGACAGTCAGTACAATATGGAACTTGAACACAACACAGTGAATAAGTATGCTGTAAATGAAATGGTGTGGCTGCATCCACATGCAGCAATAGGAGTGCCTTGTCTCTCACCCCTCATTTCCAACCTGTCCCATCCCTGAAAAAATAGTTTGGTCTTATATTTATAATGTTAATAATTTCTGTATTTGTTAAAATGTGCGCATCTCAAAAACTTTTGATCATAAACATTTTCATTGTTTTTTATAGCTGACCAATCAGTTAACCTGTTTATTTTGAATATTTGCGCATTTTTCCTCAGTATTTGACATTTTCTGAATACCTTCTTATTCAGTTTGTCATTTTCTAAAAGTTTAAATGCTCCATTGTGTGGTCAAGCTTTCCACAAGCATCAAATGTGGTACTTCATATAGGAGAGTCTGCCTCTAGAGGGCGGGCATCATGAACACTCCTGTGTTTGTTGGTTAATTCCTCCACGTCAACTTCTGATTGTACTGTAAACATTGAACATGGCCGACGTCCGATTTTCCTGTCTAAAACTTTCACTCATTTTCGTTCATATGACTCTGAAACTCCAGGAAACGATTGGGAAGAAAGGGTTATCTTGAAATATTGAGGTACTCGCCGATATTTTGCAAAATTAAATGAGAAAAAATGCAAGGAAAATGCCGACAGGCTTACACAATGACAGTTTTCAGACTCGGAGGCATATGATCATCTCTGCAGATTATGCAACAGGCCCAGATCACGTGAGGCCATGAGGGAATATCCACGCAACTCAGTACCAAACACTAGCGCTCACAGAGTGAGCAAACACAAAGTGAGTACCCCTAACGTCAGCTCAGTAGTCTGTAATACAGTAGATTGTAGTCAACTAAGAAACCTTGGAGAAAGGCTTAACACTGTGGCTATGCCGCTAAGTCCCTGTTGATTTTTGTCATAGCTCAAAATCGTTCTCCCACACCTCAACCTGAGCCATGAACACACCCCACCAGTTTATGATATGACCCATCACAATGGCATGACGTCCACGGATCTTGACAGACGGAAGTCTTGACAGACGGAAGTTCTTGACAGCAGCATATTGGTTTTCAACTCTAATACCTTCTCTGTCTATAAATAGACACGAGAAGGTAAAAACAGCAAATACAACAAACCTTTTGTTCGTAGATAACCTTTAACAGGCACAAGATCAGAAAATTCACCCACTAGATTACAATTTCAATGAAAAACAAAAGGCTATCACCTCCATAATCCTCTTACAGACTAGTACAAAGGCGGTCCCAGTGATCATGAACAGTGCCTTTGAGGGCTTGCTTTGGTGCAAGATTGTGTCAGCAGAAAATTTACCCACAAGATTACAATTTCAATGGAAAACAACAGACTATCACACCTCCATAATCCTCTGACAGACTCGCCATAAAGGCCCTTGATAAAATCAAGATCCCAAAAGAAGATGAGATTTCAATAAAGGATTAGATTAATTAAATTACAGGGTTCGAATTTCCCAGCATCAACGGACTAGCAAAGTTGGTCCTTGGGAATTACTACGTACACACTTAGTGATTACTTTGTCAGAACAAGAACAACTATCTTTTAACAAAAAAAATTGGAGAAACAATAACCCGAACTTTGTTCACACCCAACTTGATGATGAAAAAAATTACCAACAACGTCTACGTACCCATGGAGAGAAAATAAACAAACAAAAACCAAATCCTGAATCCTCCATTACATTATTATAGACCCACAATTCATGTACCTTTCACTGCATGAAGTGATGCCACAAACTGGTGCCACAGTACACGTACGTGCGAGCTAAGTGGTACCCGATCGACTACACACGACTGACATATGCCGATATTCAACGACATAAACACTTCGTCCAAATCGTATGCACTCCGTTTACTTATAGCGCAGCGCGAGGATCGAAACTTGAAAACCGATGTGGCGAAAGAGTACCTTGCTTAATCGCAATGAAGGCAAAAAAAATTTATCTAAGGCAAAGTAGGAAAACAACAATAAAATACTGGTTCGTTTTAGTCGTTCGCTGACTTTCCACCCGCTAAAACTACATTTACTTCCGCATTCCGAACCCCCAATCTCGCGAGAGTTTTTACGTCACGCGTGCACAAAAGCTAGTATTTGCACAGGCAGTCTGGCGAGAATCATAACAGGCTTTGTCGTCAACAGCACACTGTACTGCCGACCGCCCGTCGCATCGGCGAAATTGAATCGTCGTGTTAATAGTTGCTGGTCTCGGCCAACATTCTTCCAAAATCGAAAATTGCAAAGTTTAGGAAGATTCAAGCGAATCGCGAAACGTCAAGATAAAATAAACTACTAAAATATGATCGAAATATTTGTGATACCAGGCTGATTGTAGAGAATTTCCAATGTTGCGCGGATGACTCTCTGTATGCTACTCGCTATAGGGCTGAACAGACGTCAGTCTAACATCAAAATGACAATATAGTCGACATGCGGATTGGACAGACTACATAATCACCATTTTAATAAATACATGCTATTGCTACACAGTTCACTCAATCTGAAAGTAACCCTCACAACAAGTAATCCGCGTTGTCATTTGGGAACATCTTGATCATGCCGTTTTGTACAATTTCACAGGCGCAGGAACAAGGACCCGTACTCGGGCCACAATCATTCACATATTACAATCCACTAACCCACATATAGAAAATGAAAATCACATCATTTCAAAAGCGATTTTTCTGATGAAAATCACACAAGTTCAAAAGCGAATCCACCGATGATAGACATATAAAGTACCGCAAACGCCTCCCGACTGAACAGACACAGACATTGAAGACTCAACTCTATTCGCTTGGGCTGAACGGACGTCAGTCTGACATCAATCATCAACATACTGTTTGGACGGACTACATAATCACCATTTGAAATCAAATTCACATCAAAATACATGCTACACAGTCCACCAAATCTCAAATTAACCTCACAACAAGTAATCCGCGTTGTCTTTCGGAACATCTTGACACGGCAATGCCATTTTGAACAACTTCACTGTGACAGGCGCACAAACAAGACATTCACACATTTAATACAATCAACCACTCCTAATGTACAAATATGATAGACCATACATCCGAAAACAGCTATTGATAGACATACAGATTAGCTTACCTCCTGAATCGTAGAGTATACCCAACAGCATGAAAAAATCCGAAAGTCCTCGGTAAACTTTGGCACACTTCTCGTCCGTCGCCGTTCACTAAATTACAGACAATGGCATGGGCTGGCAAATTGGCTATTACATTAATTGTTACTTTTCCCTCGTTATATGCATCTTTCCACCATGCAACAATTAGGGTGCTACACTATCATCGTAACAGCAATTACGCAATAGAAAATAGGCAGAGCTTGCATAAGTAGCAATGACGCAGTTAAAAATAAACCAAGAAAATTGACTTTCCAAATTTTAACTTTTTTCCATTTGTGTGTTTCCTCCCTTTGAGAATTACACTCTCCATGTAATGTACCCACAAGTAGTTAACAAAGAGCAATCCCACTGTCAAGAAGTTATAAAAATTCTAAACCTTTTATTGTTTAACCAAAAATTCAAAAACATCTTTAATATCAAACAACCAATACAATCATCATTCAAACACATACAAGATACATGGATTATCCATAGTAACCTTAAAAGCAAGTTTTAAAACTCTTCAACATGTATTTTTGAAAACAGTTGTTCAACCGAAAAATGAAAAAGAAAATCTTAAAAATACAAAAATTAAAGATATCCCTGTAAAAATTAACATTTTTGTAAACGATTGGTGCTACCTACCTATGCACAAAATATCAACACATTCTGCCCGCTGGTTCCCGAGTTGCAGCATCTAAACAGATTTTCATTTTTTGTACCTCATTTGCACATTTTTGATCCAAACATTTTGATTTGAACAAATTCACATCTCCAACCTAGGATGCCCCTTTGTACCAAATATGAAGACGGTAGGTATTGCAGTTTTCATGTTTTTGATAAGGACGGACATACGGTACATACATACATACATACATACATACATACATACGTACATACATACATACATACAGACAACCATTTTCCCACCTCATACAAATACCTCCCATTTGCATATATACATATGCATATATATGGGAGCTAAAAACTAATCAGTTCTTGCCATTTGCTAACTGAATATATGTACCAGATTTGATTCTGATCTGATGAGCCGTTTTTGAGATATCGGACCAACAGACAGACAGACAGACAGACAGACACACGGACACACAGACACACAGACAGACAGACATCACTGCGACACATGCTCACGTGTGTAAACACCGTGAGCAAAAAATCACAGATTTCATCAGAAATTCAATATATTACTAAGTTCATCTGTAGAAACCTGTATACCAAATTTCAAAGCTATCAGACCAGTACTTTTTGAGAAACACATTTTTTGACAATAAAATGGCAAAAATTGCCTTAAATGTAAATTTGCATATTTCTGCACAATTTGAACAAATCTGAAATAGATCATCCCTAGGGACCTATGTACTACATATCGAAACTATCTGACCGGTAGTTTTGAAGAAGAAGATTTTAAAAGATATTTTTACCAAAAACGACAAAAATTGCCTTAAAAATAAAAATATGCAAATTTCACCACGATTTGAACAAATCTAACTGAAGTCACCCAAAGTAAACTGCATATTAAATGTCAAAGCAATTGGCTGAGTGGTTTCAGAGTAGAAGATTTTTTTAATTTAGAAACTATAATTTTTTGACCAAAAAACAGCAAAATTTGCCTAAAACAATTTCTGCAAATTTCACCACAATTTGAACAAATCTGATGGAGATCACCCCTAGGAACCTCAATACCAAGTTTTAAAACAATCCGACATGCGCTTTCAGAGAAGATGATTTTTTTACCAAAAACAGGAAAAATTGCCCCAAAATACAATTATGCAAATTTCACCACAATTTGAACAAACTTGACTGAGGTTACCTCATAGAACCTCTATACCAAGTTTCAAATTAATCTGACTTGAAGTTTCAGAGAAGAAGATTTCTTGACCAAAAACAGGAAAAATTGCCCCAAAATACAATTATGCAAATTTCACCACAATTTGAACAAACTTGAGTGAGGTCACTCCTATGAACCTCCATACCAAATTTCAAAGAAATCTGACTTGTGGTTTCAGAGAAGAAGACCATTGTTTACAGACGGACGAATGGACGGACGACGACGGACAATCAGCCTATCGTATAAGCTCCGCGTCTCTGAGAGCGGAGCTAAAAATCAGACCTCCAGCTCTATTGGCTTGTCCAAATTAGATACATGCATAATTAATGAGGTACAGGATGCGTCATCATTAGGTGTCCCATCATACCAAATATGAAGGGTGTAGCCCTTGTGGTTACTGAGTTATGGACATACATGTATATGTATATTTGGTGTCAAAGGTCATCAAGGTCACGTGATATTTTGTCAAAAAAATTGTATCCCACAGTTATCCCTACATACCAAAAATCAGAACTATAGCTCTATTATTAAGCCCAGAATTAGGTATGTGCATAATTAATACAGAAAGTGGCTGGTCATGTGACATTGTGTCGAAAAACTTTGCTCCCATAGTTTTCTCTATGTACCAAAAACACATTGAAGTTGACAGCCAGTTAGAGTGAAATCCGATCAAGCTGCAAAACTTAATTAGCCAACGTATTTTGTATCAGCGATTTTTACGACATTAACAGCTGGGCTTGATGTGGTCTTGTTTATATCTTTAATCAGCTACACCTCTCAGTTACACATCACACCAGGGCCACTCCACTGTACGCCAGACAGAGAAACATAAACAAATCACTACACTTTGCAATGTCATGTATCTTTCTTTTTTATTCGTGATGAACAAATGAGCTTGAAAGTTCAGGAAGGTTTTGAAATTTTCACTTGTCCAGTCTCAGTGAATCTACATATTAAACAATTTTGGGAATTCCTGACAATTGGACACAATGATAAGTTATCTGTTGCTTACAACGGTCTAATCATTGCAATCCTAGTTCTTACAAATGAATCGAATCATGAAATACTGTGAGGGAACATTCTCATCACAGTATACCTCAAAAACAGAACGAAAGAGAAAGTACTAGAGCTGTTACAACTTTAAAAATACCTTAAAGCTAAAAATAGAAATAATAGTGAAAAATTTGTCTAAATGGTATAAATGAAATGAGCTACAAGTAATAGAACACATCATAATCATGTTTGCAAGTGTTTCAGTGAAAAGGATGCCTTGTAACAAACTGTCTTTTTTTACGTTTTATTAGAATCGTTATGTTGAAAAGGTTCTTGCAGTGCACCATTGAGTCCAATCAGGAACTCCACGAATACATTTACAATGTATTTTGAACATGTAAGTATACATGATGCTGGTCTAGCCGGTCAATTCCCAAAGCTACATGAACTTTCACGCTCACTTGTTCATCACAAATAAAAATGAAAGATACATGACATTGCAAAGTGTGGTGATTTGTTTATGTTTCTCTGTCTGACATTCATGGACGTGGCCTGGTGTGTTGTGTAACTGAGAGCATGTAGCTGATTAAAGATGTAAACAAGACCACATAAAGCCCTGCTGTGTTAATGTCGTAAAAATTGCTGATACACATCTATTAAAACAACACCTTGGTTAATGAAGTTCTGCAGCTTGATCAAATTTCACAGTAATTGGCCACCACCAGTTTATCACATGACACATGGACACACAGACGGAAATTAATTGGCCAAATCTTGACAGAAGGAAGTAAAAGTTGACGCCAAATCTTGACAGAAGGAAGTTGACGCCAAATCTTGACAGCAGGAAGTAAAAGTTGACGCCGCCATCCTGGTTTTCAATTCTAATAGCTCCTCAGTATATAAAACTGAGGAGCTAAAAATGATGAATTTTGAAACACCGAAAGATGAACAATAACTTTGTCAAATGTTTACTTTAAGAACTTGCGAAATGCCTATCGAACTTCATTTAATTTACTGTAGAACTATCAAAACGCGATAGCGATGATTAATTGTTCAAAAGTCAAAAACTGTACTCCTCTCTGTCTCTGTCTGTCTGAATTACTCTCTTTCCGCGTTTTGTTCTGTTGGAGATCTCTACCGCGTGGTCGATGTTGAAGTCACGCACATCCCGTCCTTCGAGAGAGATTGTCATGAGCGTGTAACATGATTTTCTGACAGTCGGCTAACTTCGCTGAGATGTCTTGAGTCTGTTATGGGCGCTGAAACCACGTTCACATGGCACGCTCGAAACAGGAACAACAGTCGCGATCGAAGCCAGGGTCTTGAAGGCTGGGAAAATATTTCCGTATTCGCAAATGATGATCCGGCAGGCATCAGCCAGGGTGCGTACTCCACCGATACCGACTATCATTTCTTTAAACCATTGGAAATGACTGTAACAACTCGTTGCCATCTAACATCGGCAGAAAGTTTTCATCTCCAACTGTTTTTGGCTGTCCGTAAAAGTTGGCGAGTTGTTCAATTGCCGCGATTCCATGGTCACGTAATGCTGCTGCGTCATTTGGATAGTTGTTTAGATTTAAAACAGTGTCTAGACAGTTCAGAATACTGAGAGCGTCATCCGGAAAACGGTCATGTAAACTGTCGATTAGGTGGCTGATGAATGATCGGCGGACAGTGCAGTATGCTGTGACATTTGTCTTCCCAGCGAATGACAAGTGATGACCCCAGAAATGTCGATTATTTTGACGAAACTCAGCCATAAACCGGCGTTCATTGTGGCCAGACATATCCTCATTTCGCAGATTTTCCAAGGAAGCAATTGTCGCGCTGACCATGGTCTTAAGGTAATATGCACCTCGAAAGTGAAAGACTTAAACTTTCGCTCTAACTTTCCTCAAGGAATCTTTCAATCATTCTCTTTCAAAATCAAGAATAAAAATAGGGGGTCACCGTGCAAATTTTGGTTCTAGAGAAAGAAATAACCCAAGATTTACCGATATTAGAAATTCAAAATGGCCGCCATCCCTGTGTTAACTCTATGGCGAAAAATAAAAATTTTCGAATTTCAAAAAACTAAGCCGGTGAAAAGTTTTCTTTCACCAAGAGGTTTAAAATGAACCCCCACATGTGGTATATCAGAAGAGAACTGTAAAAGTTTGAGAGTCCGAATGTCTGTCCCCGAGGTGCGTTCTACCTTAATCTGAGATAGATTTACATCATCACGCTGAAAAACCATGTTCAGTCTGTCCATACATGATAGGACGTCAAGAAGAGTGTGCGTTGTAGCGATAAAAGCAAAAGTCTTTATTTGCTTAAGTAAGCCATCAGCTGTTGCGTTTTTTCGTAAACTGGCGTCTTCATCAAGTTCAAGGACAAAAGCTGGCCAGTTACACCCCGACGGATTGTACTGCACGAGAGAGCGACAGCCATCTGACAGCACACGGTTGTTTCAAACTTAGGAAGTCACAACTGTCAAGCGCTTTGTTCAGTTCTCTCAATCTTTCGTACCTCGACGCAGAATACTCGAAATACAGATACACAGAATTTACAACACTGCGATACTTGGCAATTTCTACCACACCCTTTGTAGCATCTGACGCAGCCAAGGCAACAGTGTACCGTACATGAACCACATATGGATTTAGACGCTGTAGACGGACTCCGACACCATTATGACGACCTGTCATAACGCTTGCGCCATCTGACCCCAAACCGACCACTTTGCGAACGTCAATATTTCGCGACTGTAGGGAGGCAAGAACAGCATCAGTGACAGTTTCAGCGTCCCCGGCAACAATCGTCACATTTCCAGCAAAAACGGTTTTGTGACAACCTCCTTTCAAAACACGTAGATAAATTATTAATTTCTTCTGAATGGTGATGTTGACAGTTTCGTCAATGATGATGGATATTACCGAACTATTTTCGTCAGCGATATCATCTTTGATATAACTTCACACAGCGCATTCTGCATCTCTTCAATGCTGTCATGATGAGTGTACGTATTGGCATCAATGAGAGGAGAACACTGATTGAGCTGTTGCAGCTGAATTAGATTTGCGAATTTGTGGTCGGCAATTTCCGACTTGGCCATGAAATATACGGTTCTCAGCATAGCTGCTTGAGATGACAGAGTTTTGGCGTTTGATTGGCGAACGGCTTCCTCTAAAGGCCTTTTTTCCGGAGGAAATCTTGAATTGGACTGCGGCTTTGTGATCTTCACTGCCCATATGGCGGGTGAGAGCAGACCGTTGTAAATCGCCACATCCATTTCCAGTAAACGCATTTATTTTACCAGAACTCAAACAAATACGACAAAACATTCGCTCAACTTTCTTTGAATCGACAACAACCCATCGTTTCTCCAACCAAGGAAGAGCAGCTTCCCATTCTGGCTTGTACTTTCGTACAATCTTTCGTTTTTTGCTATCAACAGTACCTGCAATCTGAGTTTCCTGCTGACGTGACGGTTCCGCTTGAGTTCCTCCACACACTGCAACCTCCTCAGCATTTCCAGCTATCCGCACTCATGTTGAATTGGGCGATAATCGGCCCGTTTGCTGGTTGCGATTACCTTATGAATAAATTAAATATACTAGTTTGACGAGACATTTCAATGAGAGTTCAGAAGGTAGAAAGGTTACCGCCAAGAGGTCACTGCACTGGTTTCTCACTGGGCACACCGAATTTTCTCATTCAAACATTCAAACTGAAATCACCAATGGCAACCAAGAAAAAATACCGTCAAGGACAGTGTGCTCACATATTCGGTTTGAATTGGTCCATTCGAGAAATATTTAAACCAGGAAAACAAGATGACAAAAGCAAATAAGGTCTCCAACTTAGGTAGTGGAGGTCATCTTTAGGAACATGCATGTCAACTTCTATAGCAACGGGACAAGCAGATCCTAAATACATAAGCAAATGTCAACAACAAAAATAGACAGAGAAGGTTTGATAAAAAGAAAAGGTGGGAGTGGGTAAAAAAATGTACAAGGGATCTGGTAAAAAAGCAATGCTACATCATCAATCTTCTAGACCTTACCCCCTCCTGAATATCAAATGTTCCATCCCTTGGTATTACATAACGCCAGGAAATGTATTTACAACCTTGGGGAGTTTTTAATTAATGTGATGAGTGTTATCATTCTAATGTAAACAGCACCTAAGTAAGTTACAGATGGTGAAATGCCTTCCACTGTGGGCGGTGATTACAACATCTCGAATTATCCTGGATCCAAATTGAATTATCCTGGATCCAAATTTCTCATCAGTTCTTGTATGTCTTACATAGAAAAGATGCAAACATTGGTCCGCAATGAAAAAATTCACCTCAGCTTTGTTTTCTGGATCAAATTTTCCTACAATTTGATACCCAATATGACAAAATTATGTTCACAGTCTTCAAAACTGTCTCACAACATATCCTTGGTTGTTGTAGGTCATTTAAGGTCACAAACTGAGAAAATTACCTAAAATATACAAATTTGGGGGTTTCCCAACACCTTGAGCAGAAAATTATCTAATAACATCCCTCGGGACTTTATACTAAATTACAAAGCTATCAAACAAGTAATTTTGAGAACAAGTTTTTTGGACCAAAAATGACAATATTGTCTTAAAAATACAAATTTGTGTATCTCAGGACAATTTCCACATATCTAACTATTGTCATCTCAGACTCTGTACGTCTGTGTACCAAATACAAAAGCTGTCTGTCCAGGGGTTTTAAAAAGAAAATACTGTATAAGATTTTTTGACCAAAAATGACAAAATTGCTCCAAAATAGTAATTTTCCCAATTTTGTCATAATTTCAACAAATTAGAAGAGTAACACCCGTGCAAAGATCGAACCCAAATTGAGAGCGATTGGGCTGGTGGTTTCAGAGAAGAAGAATTTTTACTGAAAATGAAGAAAAATCACCAAAAAATTCAGCAAAAATACAAAATTAGGGAAAACTTCACAATATTCATAAAACTGTATAAGGTTCACCTAAGGTAATTAAATTGCACACAAATTTTCAAAGCAATCAAAACAGCGGTTTTGAGATATTAATTTTTGACCATTTTCACCTGTTGTAAGCTCATTTGCATAATTTTGGCAATGCAGACTTCATTTGAAGAAAATCCCACCTATAGCCCAGGATGCATCCACACACCAAATACCAAGCTGAAATGTGCAGCGGTTTGCGTGTTTTTGATGTTGACGGACATACTGTAAGTACATACATACATACATACATACATACAGACGCCATCGACTTCATTTATACGATAAACTCACATTGGTATAAACCAAATGTGAGCTAAAAATAACGACAGGAGACTGATATTCTGTCACTCAAAGTAACGTGGTATACAATTAGACTTTTATTATCAACTTTCAACCAATCACACGAATCACAGTGTCATGACTGTGTTGTTTCCATCAAGAACGTCGAAAATTACCTACTTTGTTGCAACTATTTTTTAGTCTGTAGTCTGTAATTGGCTACATTTTGTTTAAGGGCTACGGTCGGCTTCTTCAGTGATGACAAATTCACTTCACCAAGGAATGAAGGTTCAAGGAACTAACGCAGCACGAATATCAGTAGTTATTTCCGGAACGCGGGGAAGGTCGTTTGCTGTGCCAGTACCGTCGGATAACTTTGGAGAAGCAGATCAAAACTCCACCAACGATGATTATATTCAGGTACATCACGGACAAAACGGCCCCATGCCACTACAGCTGCAGGGAAGGTGATGATGACTAATTGTACCGTAAACTTCCGACACAAATAGCGTGTATGCACTGTGCGTACAGCAGTGTAGTTTTATTTTACGTCCATGACACAGTGGACAACAACAAGGGAAATAAATAATCGTGGTTTCATCTCGTTGTTTATTACATAAATGTCAAAAATGATTTTTTAAGCGTTTCTAAAACAATGGGCATACACAAGACATTTAAGTGCGATGCTGAGTTCAACGTGGCGCGTATACCGGGTGCCCTCTTCTCGTTACCCAGGCCTGTTACTCAGACGCGTATCGGCATCTGATGACAGACAGAGTTATGATTTCGAGTTTCACACAGCCGCTTTCAGAATATTTTGTTTGGGCATATTTATCATAAAATCGAAGGCCTAAATGATTCTTATTACTACCTATCTATGTTTCCCACTTGTGAAGGCTCGGATGAACCTGGGTCTGAAGGTATTTCGTCGCTTGGCCCATTGATCCGCAGGTTGGGGAGATACTCGCACCTCGCTGGCTCAAAACCTATACGGCCGTGGCTCTGAATTTCCTGAACAATAGTCATGTACCGTAGAGCTAAAGACTCCTCATTATCATCTGAATCATACACTCCGAGTCCAAAAACTATCTCTTTATTCGCGCTCGCCGAGTTTAAATTTGACGCCATTGTTGCCTGTGTATGTACGGTACAGCAGGAGGCATAGATTGATTTGCATAACAATTGCCTCATGTGACGTCACAGATGAGGGCGTGGCTCAAACAGAATTTTTTTTCTCAAGCCGTGAATTTATAGCAAGATTGCATTTATTTATCAACAGAAATGAATAAAATGACACCAGCTTTTGACACATGACTCCAATAAGAGTTATAGTAAAAAAATAAAAAATATATATATAGGTAATATATGGACTTTAACGTGACACTGCTCAATGCTTCATGGGACATATCTATCAGATCAACATTTGTAGCACATTTCATTACATTTAATGCTGTAATTTTAAAGTAATATCATTGAATATGCATATACATTCATTGAATATGCAAATGAACCCTTAATTAACTTGATACTTTTCAATGTTTCATAGCACAATTAGATATTTATATCAGATCAATATCTGTACCAAGTATCACTACATTAGGTGCAATAATTTCAGAGTTATATACCTAATTACAAAGTTTATTACATATGTAAATGAACCCCTAATTAACTTCACATTACTAAATCATGCTTTACAACACAGTCAGATATATCTGTTGGGTATCTGCAACAGATTTCATCACATTCGGTGCATTTATTTCAGTATTATGTGACTAATTACAAAACTTCATAAAATGTGTAAATGAGCTATTTATTAACTTGACAATGCTCAATGTTTCACAGTACAATGAGATATTTGCCAGATAAAAAATCTGTAGCATTTTTCATCAAATTTAATGCTGTAGTTTTGGAGTAATATCACTAATTACAAAGTTCATTAAATATGCAAATGAACCCTTAATTGACCTGACACTGCTCAATGTTTTATGGCACAATTAGATATTTATCGGATCAATATCTGTAGCAGGTTTCACCGAATACCTAATTACAAAGTTCATTAACCCCTTGACTACCAAGGCCAATGTATTCGTATATACCAGGCACCTTATGTAAATATTGATAAAATCTGGGGTGTGGTCATTGCATCAACACTGCTTAGAGTAAAAATTAAGTAAGTACCAATGAACCATATATATTTTCTGAATCAGCATGAAATTTCCCAATTTCTCACAGGGTTCTCAAAATTTTTGAAGTAGGCGGAAAATTCAGAAAAGTAGGCGGTTAGCTAATGTGTGCAACCAGGTTCCCTGGGCGGGGGGGGGGGGGGGGGGGGGGGGGAGATAGTTCTAAGCAATTTCAAGCATTCTTATACAGTGTATAAAAGGCTATTCCAATACACACAGGAGGGAGGGTTTCAGCAAGCAAGAAATTTTTAAAATTTGAAGACATTTTGGAGTAATTTCATGCATTATTGTACTGTATGAAAAACCATTTCAGCATGAGAGTGTTAAGGATTATTTTTAAATTGAAGACATTTCTGAGCAATTTCATGCATCTTATACAGTGTGTAAAAGGCTATTTCAACATACACTAAAGTGTAGGGTTTCAGGGACGGGGATGGGCAAGAAATTTTTAAATTTTGAAGACATTTTTGAGTAATTTTATGCATTCTTGTACAGTATTAAAGACCGTTTCAGCATACAGAATAATCATTATCATTGCCAATTACAACATGTTTTCAAGGGATAAAGTTTTAAAAAAAGTCAGAAAAATTAATTTGATATCACTTGGGCCTGTCAACTACATTCAGTTGACAAGGATAATAGCAAAATTTCACCAGACTGTTGTGTAGAATTATGTTTAGCTCATGACTTGAACAAACATTTTGAAATACATCATAGAATGGGGCCTAGGGTTTTCACAACCCAGGTAACGATCCGCTAGAATCCTGACCAGCTGGCTGTACAAAGTGTTTTACTGATTTAAATAAACTTGATTGAAGATACAGTAAAATCAAAGAGTTTATTCATTCAATGAATTATAGGAACACAATTTTCAGTGATTTTAATTCACTGTACTAATTTCACAATAAAACGAATCCGCGAGCTGATTATTGATTTTTTGCTGATGTTGAATATAATTGAAAAAGAGAGCTAAATTTCAGTGTTCATGTTTGATAAAACCTCAAACTATAAACGACACTGAACGCCAGCCTGTACTACACTGGTAGTCAATTGTAACACAGTACACACAACGCGATATCGGTCGACCTGAAATTTGACACTGTGATCGACGTAGCGTTTCAAAAGTACGAAAAGTGAGACCAAGTAATTTTTTGTTTATTTAGATTTGACCTAAACCTCCCATAACCAACAGACAAAGTCACAAAATCAAAGTTTTCAAGCGTCGACTTTCTCTTCCGCGATGCACACAACCACAGCCCCTCCACAAAGCGCGATGTCGATAGACTTGAGTTGAATATTGACATCGTGATCGACCATGGATAGATTGACGTGGCGTTTCGAAAGTATGAACAGTGAGACTCAGTAACTTGTGGTCGCTTTAGATTTGATCAAAAACCTACCAAACCCATCAGACTAGGCCCTACTCTTACGCAGAAAACCAAAGCTCTCAAGCGTCGACTTTCTCTTCTGCGTTTGAGCGAAACAAAAGTCGGCTTCATTCGGAAATGGTCGGCTATTCGCGGGCATAACGTAATTGTATGGAAGTCCAATTTTCGGCTATACCCAATGTGAACGTCGGAATAATTTGGGCTGTGATCGGGCGAGCGAGGTTGACCTCGAGAGCGATGCCCAGTGTATAGTACAACACGTTCGCTGATCGCGGTACTACAGTGATAGCAACAAGTTCACCGCGTAAATTGCTAGACTACATATAGCCACATGGGCACTTCTGAAATATTATCTGCGGCTTGCAAGACCACCAAACAAATCTAATTATTGTTATCAAAACCAGAATTTCCGGGCCAGAGAGCGAAACAGTGCTGTAAAGTAGCCGGCCAAAATACGAAAGTAGCCGTCAATTTGGCCGGCATCCGGCTAAAAATGAACACGCTGTCTCATACATAAGTTTTGAATTTCCAGGACACGTGACTGGTCACATGACTCATCATATGATGCTATTTGTGTTCAAACGCGCGACGTCCTTATTAGCGTATCAATAGAAGTCAAAGTTCACTGCCAGAGTGAAAATCATGAGAACTCCTTGGAAAATGAGCCGAAATGCATAAATGAGTAAGAGATTTTGTTCACAAAAGGAGTTAGGGAATGAGCAATAATCAGAGTTCAGGCAGGTATAGGTCATATTTTATTGAATTAGACGCACTTTGGTTTATTTTGCCGTTCAAAGTTCCAATACAAGTGGTGTCGTTGAAATGGACCCACTTTCGCTGGTAGTTGGCCCGCAGCTATCCATGGCAGGGTTGACCGTTTGACGACCTGCATAGCGATGCACGCTACCCCGCCAACAGGTAGCTGCGTTTCCACAGCTAAGTCTACAGTAGCTGAAAATCGTAATAAAATGGCCGCATGGCGGCCATATTGGATCGTATCACAAAACAAATCAACGTGCATATGTATGACTTATGAAGTAATCCTTGTACGAAGTTTGAATGAAATCACTTGAGGCATCTCTGAGATATCTGCGTGAACGGACGGACGAACACACAGACGGACGGATGCATGCACGGACATGACCAAACCTATAAGTCCCCCCGGACGGTGTCCGTGGGGAATAAAAAACTTATTTCTAAATCCTACTCTGCTGAAACTTTCCTATGATGGAATCAATTTTTCATTACTTACCCTTTGGTGAGCGCCTTTTGTGTGATAAGCTGTGACTAAAGATCCGATCACAATAAGTATGAAAGCAACTCTACACTTACTATGCCATAATCTGAAAAAAAGAGCAGACATGATATGTAAACCTTTTTTCAAGGTAGCATAGCAATACAGTACATACAGGGTCATCTCTAAGTTTTAGTTCAGATAGTTGAATAAAATATCAGATGGCAAGAGATTGGAGCGACTGAGCAGGGTTTCCCCCTCCTATCCGCTGTAATTTTTTGAGTACTTGTGATTGTGATCATTTGGTGACACTTGCATACCTGATTTTCCATACCATTTGTATACAGAGATGTTAACAATTTTTATCAAAATTAAGGTTTGTAGCATATATTTTCAGTTCACCTTCATCAGTAATCATCATCATAAAATAGTCATAATCTGCATCTGAAAGATCATCACAATAATCAGCTAGTAATTGCTTCGAAAGTTCATACTAAAAATGAAATATAATATTTGGGAATTGAAAAAAAAAACATACTGAAAATGAAATAAAATGTATTGAGCCTCTCCCGTAGTTTTATCGCTGTGTAGTGTTGCCGGACCGGGGGACTTATACTTGTAGAAGTATGGTAAACCTCAGGGGCATTGAAGTAAGCTGGACAATAAATATGGGAATGCAAACAACTGTTTAACAAATATGAACAATGTTTTATTGGAAACATGAACAACATAACAAAAGCAGTATTGAAACTACCATGCAAACTGTATGAAAAATAGTAAAAACAAGTCAACGCAGCTTACGCTGATTAGTATAGGTAATTGTACGGGTTCGAGGGGTTTACAATTCTAAACCTCACGGCTTTAGCTGGCATGTTGTAAACCGCACGAGGCCGAAGGCCGAGTGCGGTTTACAACTTGCCAGCTAAAGCCGTGAGGTTTAGAATTGTAAACACACGAGAACCTGTACAATTACCTACTTATACCACGAAAAAAGATGAAATTTGAAAAATATCATGACCTAGTTGTGCGGTGCTATCAGAATGAACAATTTGCATTGCGCCTTAAAAACACCTGGTGCGTTATGGATTGAAATTCTGACACAATAGATAGTTTAATACAGCTTTCTCATTGGCTAACAAACTGACGGCACTGTTCCAGGTGCATATCAATTTGCCACGTGGTATGATGCATGTGCATGTCACTGTGCATCGGCCACGCCACCAGTATGGACGCATACTTGTATATCTCCGACACAA
The DNA here is from genome assembly GCF_041260155.1 of Ptychodera flava. NCBI lineage: Eukaryota > Metazoa > Hemichordata > Enteropneusta > Ptychoderidae > Ptychodera > Ptychodera flava. The sequence continues at coordinate 1,479,520 of NW_027248357.1, read as the reverse complement.
TGTAATCAAGCGAAGTGGAACAGTTTTGCTCGCAGTTTGATAACGCTATACCACTGGATGACAGAGAGGATTTTACCTAACGGCAAACATGAAAGTGAAAGATTTCCTGCTGCCGTGAACAGTGCACAATTGACTGAAATATAAGGATCTCGCGTACTTCAAAATACACGCAAATCTACCGGATCAGGCGTGTCATGATCAGTGTCGGATGCATGGGGACGTACCCGAAGCGAGAAACTTAAAGCAACTCCAGTTAAAAGCAGCGAAATATTCATTTGCGGATGTGTGGAATATCTGGATATCATACCGGCCATTCGGGCAGGTTAGTTTCAATTATTTTCTTACATTTTCCCGGCGTGAATGTTATCGTTATTGTTTCTTCCATCGTGTTTTCGAAAGGCCAGTTTAATGTGACATAATATTTGAAACGTTCGATGCAATGGGTCTATCCCGCCCGCTGAGTGTTGTCCTTTGAACGGAGTTTCAAGTGTGGGATTCCATTACTTTCCGCTCAAATGTCATTCCTTTTCGACGGCAATATTTTTCAATTATTGATTATTTTCATTAAATTCAGGTTGCTGCAGAAACTTCTTTGTATGAATAAGGGCTTCGATGAACAACTATTTAAAGAATGCACGGGTCATCGTCCTGATGAAGAATTTCGCACGTACACTGCGTATCAGCAATTTCCTGCAGAAAACCGTGTCTAACGCTTTACAATCCCCACAACCTGTGACAAAAGTTGATGTAAAAGTTGAAGAGTACCATTCTCCGTGCTGCTTGTCAGATACCACTACGTTTAATAACCTCGTACACAAGTTCATCAGGCCATATTTTCATTCAAAATCAACACGGTGATAAGTTGTCATTGAAATGTAATTTCGCTAGTTCATTAAAAGTGCATGTGTACAATCTGCCAGATGTTTAATTTTCATTTGTATGTAGATAAGTAAACCTTTATGCGTACTTTGATATGGAAAGTAGTAAACCTTACGTCTGTATTCATATGATAATGAAGTCTATTCATTAAACTGTAAGGTTTACTAATTTCCATATTAATAAACCGTTATGGTTTACTTATTTGCATAAGAACAATTGGTGTTTCGATAATAAACGTACGGTGAGAACAATGTGTCACATGACCATGAGTGGTATAACACCATTAATTGACATGCTCACTACAATACAATGTCTATATGCCAAGGTTGAATGAAATTTGAAGCAGCTACAAATGCCGACTGTGGCTGACTCAACATGCAGGCTGAACTACTGTTACCAAGTACCAACTGACGCCATTTTCACAATTGAGTATACAAACTTTTGTTCTTGAGTGTTACGGAAAAAATTCTAAAACATCGGGCCAATGTCCCTGAAGCTTCTATAGACATGGATACAAAATTAAGTATTTCCTGACTGTTTGACATTATCTCACTAAGGTCATCACAGGGACCTGTATGCCAAATATTAAAGCTGTCTGACCAGTGGTTTTGCAGAAACGAGTGACCTAACAGTCGACAGAGCTCTGCTATGTTATGTAGAGAATAACTTTTTGTGACACATGTATTGATGAAGAAGGTGGATATCTTTGATAGCTCATTTCAGGATGGCCTCACCAAAAATGGCAAATAGGATAAAAAATATGTAAAACAGGAAATGGTGAACTTATATAATGCGGAACGGGAGAAAAATTTAGCAACAAACTATGTATCATACGTGGACAATGGCTAATCTAAACCAAATTACTTAAACTGGACTGTTGGCATTGATTACACATGTATCTATTGTCAATCAAATAGAAAATAAATTTGGGTCATTGATTAAAAAACATTTGCTTGTTACACTCCCCACACCATACACTCCCCACACCATCATGTGAAGTCAACCATGCATCTTAATCTATGAGACTAAATAAGTTTACCCTTCAAGTGTGTGTAGGCAAAAACCAAAATTACGTAATGCAGGGAAGGACATACAATATGGTGAAAAGCAAACTAAATATCATAAAAACTGAATATAAAATGATATGGAAATGTTGTGAGACAGTCATAAGTATCTGGTGTGTGCTAAGAGACAAATGTTAAAATTGGACAGCATCATCCTGACCACAGTTTCTCTGACCATAGAGTGTAGCTCCATGCTCTGACTGGTTTGTTTCCTTCTGATTTTCTGATAGTGATACAGTGGTAGGTACAAAATATTTATAATATGCTGCTATTCACGATAGTTATTTAACATAGCTTGCATTCGTTCACAGTAGAACTCAGTTTTACATGTGAGATAAATTTCTCGTAAACTGTAAATTCTGGCTTCGGGCAGCTCAAACGTTGCAATACTAAAATGTTTTGATTATGATACGGGGTGACTTGCACACGTACACATATGTGCACTCTGCAGTCAACGTAATAAGGAGTCAAGTACATTCAAGCATAGTAATGTTGACAATTACATGCATGCAAGTGCACGATTTCAAGTAGCCACAAGGAAATTCTGATGGTATTTTCGTGGAAATATAGGTAACAACAGTGTAACAAACAACATTACTTATCGCATGGAGCTAGAAACAGACCGTGATCGTGCTGAATGCAATCTCAATCATCTACGATCATGCCATGTCGGATCATACCATGAGTCTTAAATGCGCGTACTTCTTAACCCTTAAAGAGCCTTAGACTTTCTATGCAATGCAACTGCCAGGCCAGGACTTTTTGAACCAACTTCTCAACATGTTATGCATTTTTCAGACCGGTGCAGTTCATTTTCTGTGACGAGAAACCCTAACAACCCATTATTATTTCCAAAGCTCAGGATATGAAGAAGCTCTCTATGACAATGAAAAGTTTCAATTTACACATTGAAGGTGTAAAATTGGGCTAAAATGCACGTTTTTTGTTCAAATTCACTGAAAATGATAAAAAGTTTCTAAAAATGTATAAAATTCATCAACGGCCTTCAAACTTGAATAAAATTTTCATGTTATGGAAAGACACGAATTCAGGTACACGATTTCAGCATCATGTAACATCATACGTAAATAATAAACAAAAACAAACAAACAATTAGTGTCTTTCAAAATAATACAAATGCTTCCTGTGCAAATGCATCTCTACAAAAATACAAATAATATTTTACATGCAGTACATTAAATGTAGATTGACAACTACTGTGTATGGAGCATCGGCATGATTGCATTGCCCAAGCATTGTCGTTTACTTGTCTATTGTATTTGTTTGTTTGTTTGTTTGTATTTGTTTGCTTGCTTATATATTTTATTTCTTCTAGTGGAAATGATTTTCCAGAGAAAAATTCAGTGTACATATCCACTTTGTCATCAGTTTACTATCTATCATACGATTTCTTGTTAGTGTTATTTAAAATCTGTCGTCAAAGTTAGAAGAAATCAATTATAGTCTTGTTTGCCTGTAAACACAACAATTAATTTGCATACATAGAGACAACAAGGTTCCATATTGTACATGGAGGGGTAACTATTGTGCATCACATGCACACAACTATAGGGCATATTCAACTGACTCTGTATAGTTTGAACTGCCGGTTTAATTATAATGAAGAGTTGAAGACAAAAAACACATTTCACTAACCTTTTCATCGATTAATTTTGGTGTTTGACCCAACTTACATTAGTTTAATTCACGTACGCGTGTGTAACTATCTGTGGCTTATCGAGTCACGGACTCGTACTACCATACATACTAGTCAATCCGTTCGCCAAGTTTGATCACGTATTTTGACAAGCATGCCACAAAATCCGCCACGAAATGGAAAGAAACCACAAAGTATCGAGAAAAAAAGGTTCATGTCCGGTTTATTTCAGTTAAAAAAATGCGTAACACGTAGGAAATGTCTCGCAATGTCAACAGTTCGGAACAACTACATTTCATTTACAAACCGGGTCGACTGTCATGGCGTCCGCTCCATGCCTCCAGGACGGCCGGAGGTCAAATATCAACAGTTTAAAGGGGCTTTTTGGCAGTCCAACGCTTGAAAATTCACAAAATACACTTCAATTTAACCAAATCCTTACAAATTTCTCAATCTTGCATGTTTTGGACTTCGAAAACCTTAACCTCGGGTTCCATGTCGAGAGTTAGGCATCACACAGTGCCGCCATCTTGGCCGCCGATACGTTCGAAGTTCACTATCGCGATCGATTTGGTCAGCAAATCGCGTCATTTTTCCGTAAAATATTCTCAAAAAAACTGTAAAATCTATCATTTCTATCACCCAGAGGGCAGTAGCTTGGCATAATATAGTTGTCTTCCATGTCTACGGCATGGTAAAGCTTTCAAAACGTACGTACGTGTTTCGTTCAATGCACTGTGGCCGTATCCGCGTACGGGTGAAACTGCAGACCTGATTAAATATTCATGAAAACCGCTGACCTCTTTTGAAGAAAGTTCGCATAAATTACTGGAATTTTTGATTGTTAGGCTGCATGATGTCATTATTTTAGTCCTTATATGGTACTAAACTGGGTTCAAAGGGTCAGGAATACCCTCCTTCTGGCTGAGTTCGGCAATGCATAGCTGAGTTAGGCATAAGCATAGAACGCAACCACTGTCGGTTTATATACCGACGTGGCGCTGAGAGCGAGAATGCCGTGTCGGTTTATAAACCGACGCGGCACTTTAAGGGTTAAAGGGCAAAGTCCAGCGCCGTGGGCGCACAATAGGCAACGTGGTAGTGACGTTGGTTGTTGGCAAACACTGGGCGGGATGGTTAAACACTTGCTTAGTCGTTGGCTTATCAGAGAAATACAAACTATCTGTTACACCAGGGCCTACCGATTATCACCTTTGCCTGAATATTAGGGAAGTGTCCAGGGTTCATACAATTCGAGCCTACCTTATAACTAGGGTTTGTGGAGTGGCCGAAGGGCTGTGGTCTGGCCGACAGACCTACCTCTCGACTGTGATGTCTTCGCTAGGTGACTGGATGCCGTACGTTGTGAGTTCGAATCCGATCGAAAATTTACTGAATTCAAATCACAGTTGGATAGACAGCGATGGCTGCTGTGCATGCAATAGAAATATAGGGAGTTGGGAAAAAGAATGGCCGCGCACATATCGCCGAGTTCAGACACGAATTTCCCTCATACAATTTACACAATAAAACAGCTACGATGCATGACTTTCAACACATCTCTGAATTTCTGCAGGCTTTTTTGCGTCTGAGGTGTGCATTTCTGTTGTGATTTCCAACGGGACCCGGTCTTCAACCCCGGCTTTCAACATGGAACGGCGGGTAATTTGAATGTGAAGGCTCTGTGGTGGAAACCAGTCATCGAAATGGACATATCCGAGCCTCGGAAGGAAGATACAAAACGAAGGTCTTGACTTAGTTCAGGAGAGAATTTCCTCGAGCACTGTATTGAGTTCAAATCTAGCTGAGTGTCTCGTGTTCGGTACAAGCGCGCTCACTAGAAATAAACAATAAGGGGAAAGTCAGGCAAATAAATTATAGTCTCTAAGAACGGCAGCAGATTGTGATCGTAAGCAATCGTAAGTTAGAACCTTCTACTGTTTGTTGCTTTATGGCTTTTTAGTAGGCAATGTTGTAGATAATAGCCGGTCACCGATAAAGAACGCCGGATTACACGCAGCTTGCAACCGGTACCGGCTATAAGACGCATGGAAAAAAATAACAAGAAGAAATGCAAAAAAAATTATGAATTTGAGAAACAAATCTTCACCAATTCGTATTTTCAGTGTAAGTTTAGGTATTTTGAAACTAATCACAGAAAAGGGTGAAGAAATTTTGAGTAAAACTGATCTAAAACGTTACGATCCCCAGTTAGAGCTTGGTATGTAATGGCATGACCTGAAGTATAGTAAGCGCAGGTTGCATATCCGGTTACCTCGGATAGGTAACCTCGGAAAACATCGACGACCGTTCGTAATATGCAAATGACATGTGACTGAGACGTAGTGGAAAAGTTGTCCGTAGTTCCATAGATGAGCATGCATATTTGAATACCATATGATATACGCTGATTTCACGATATGTAAGCCAGAAAACTTCAACAATAGGAAACAATAAGTAATCTACTTCCAACGGGACCGGTTTTCACCCTTGCTTTCAACATGGAACGGCGGGTAATTTGAATGTGAAGGCTCTGTGGTGGAAACCAGTCAATGATCAGTCAAGTATTTTGAAATACATTGGTAATGAATCCCGCAGGACAGCTGTGCAGGGCTGCGGCCGTCATCGATGAGTGTGGATGATAATCAAACAACGCAATGTTGACGAAGTCTAAGACAGTGGTAACGATGTGATCAACGCTGAAATTTCAAGTCCACTCAGCTCAACTGAATTGAATCAACTGATATAAACAATGACCAAACTTGTCACAATGCCAAAGGTAATTCCTCAAAATGTGAGAGAAAAGATTCAGTTTCGATGTCTGAAGGAAGAAATGAAATTTTGATTGCCTTCCAAACGGAAGACTCTCAATGTTCATAACTTTTTACAGGTCCACATACAAAACGTTTTTTTGGGACCACCAATCACTCAAAAGAGAAAATGCCGTTTCTTGCATGTTCATTACATGTGTGTACGTTGTATGTGGTTGTGTATGCGTATGTTTAGGTACATAACGGTGATTTTAGTGATAAGTCTGTACGCTTTGTTAGTTGTGCTCCGCAGGGATCAAGATCGCCCAGGCCGTAATTTGAATTTTAGTAATCATGATTGGCAGCATACATTAGCATTTACAACAGAGGTCAAATGGACATTCTGGAGCCACGCTTTGTGAAAATATGCGTTCTCTGTATTAAATAACAGTGTTTTTCAACATTTTCTCGACACAAAGGCAGTCGCTATACATTCACAGGTGTCATGTATGAGATTGGACGGAAATTAACGCCGTTCACACGTCGAATTTCTGGAAATCTCGGAGCAAATCGAGTGCGTCTTACCCATAGCGTGGCTTTTTCACATCTGCATAGTCTTACTATAATCCCCCTTTTGTAGGGGACTTTGGCGTTTAAGTAAATCGATCAACATATAAGCACACACTGTCTTTAGCGACCGAAGTCAACAATGATGTCAAAATCAACACACAACTCAAAATTACCAAAAAAAGCAACAGAAAATGCAAAAGTTATCGTTGTGTCGAGAGGACGGCATATCTTTAACTCCACAATGGCACAAACTACTTATATGCACATGCGCGTGGCCTCGCTCTAGACCCACTTAAATACTACATGTACTACGGGCCGGTGGATTGCCTTCCTCGGTAGAAATTACAGGTTTGCCAGCAACGAAATCAATATTCACCAGTACTGGGTGAGTACCCCATACGGAGGCCAAAATTCTTCAGTCGATGGAACAAGCCTTTCGCGCCAAAAAATTCACAACAGCGACAAAAGTGCCATCACTGTCAACTTCATATCCACAAGACATCATCATATACACACCTTAAAGTTTAAATCATAAAAAATCGCACCAGACTCAGAAACAAAATGGCGTCTGTTTTGTATCCATAGTCCTTGCAAACAATTTAGGCTGACTTATTATATGCGCATGCGCATATTAATTGTAGTCCTTGGTAAGACTGATACATCTGCCGCCAGTTTCGCCGGTACCCATTGATTATCGCCTACGGAGGCTATCATTGTTCAGTCGATCGAAGGCACCTTTCGAACCAAAAATTACATACGTCGGCAAAAGTACCATCACTGTCAACTATACATTCATGAAACATATTCAAATACACACTGAAATGTTTACAACGTAAAAAATCAGACTAGTCCGAGAAACAAGATGGCGTCTATTTCGATTCTTCAACGTGTATTTTTGTCCTTCAATTGTGCACATGCGCAGATGGTAGCTTTAGCAAAATCAACTAAAAATCAACTGAATATATAGCAAAAATGGATAAAAGTATTATTTAAAAATAATACAAGGCATACATCGCCCCATTTTGAACATTTCTGACCATTTAGTTTATCTGTAGGAACCTCCATCCCGAATATACAAGCTGTCAGACGAGCGGTTTTGATGAAATAAAGTTTTGAACAAAAACAAGCGACCTAGCGGCCGATATAGCTCAGCTGTGTTTAGATAGACAATAACTATTTTTGACACATGTTGATGAAGAAGGTGGAAATCTTTGATAGCTCAATGCAGTGGCCAGAAAAAAGTGGCTAAAATAGCTGCAAAAATACACAATTGAAGATTTCATCATACTTTGAATATATCACATCGGATCATCCATAAAGAACATGTCAACCAAAGCTATCTGATGAGTAGTTTTTTGAGAATAAAATTTTCTGACCAAAAATGGCAACAATTGCCCCAAAAATAAAAATTGCAGATTTCATCATAATTTCAAAAAGACCAAATTTAGTTCATCTATAGAAACCTGTATACCAAATTTCAAAGCTGTTAGACCAGTACCTTTTGAGAAACACATTTTTTGACCAAAAATGGAAAAAATTGCCCCAAAAATTCAAAATTGCAGATTTCATCAGAATTTCAATAAAGGTGATCTGTAGGAACCTGTATACCAAATTGCAAAGCTATCAGATGAGTAGTTGTGGAAATACACATTTTTTGACCAAAAATGGAAAAAATTGCCCCAAAAATACAAAATTGCAGATTTCATCATAATTTCAGTAAATATCATTTAGTTCATCTGTAGGAACCTGTATACCAAATTTCAAAGCTATGAGTAGTTTTGGAAGTACAAATTTTTTTACCAAAAATGGCAAAAATTGCCCCAAAAATACAAAATTACAGATTTCATCAGAAATTCAATATATATTACTTAGTTCATCTATAGAAACCTGTATACCAAATTTCAAAGCTATCAGACCAGTACTTTTTGAGAAACACATTTTTAGACCAAAATTGGAAAAAAATTGCCCCAAAATTAAAAAAATACCGCACTTATATGGTGTCGCTCAAATTTGATCAGAATTGGTATATACCAGTATGGGTACCAAAGATCAACAATAAATGTTGTTTCTATCTGTTCAGTGCAGGAAAATTCTATTGTTCTGACAATGATTTCTACACAGTACAACCAGAAAAACAACAAGAAATATTTAAACAAGAAAAAAAAGAATGACAAAAGTAATAAGGTCTGAAACTTTAGGTACTGGAGGTCAACTTTAGCAACATGCATAGCAGAAACAGTTAGTCCCTCTTAGTTGGACCATAGACGGTCTTCCCCATCTACTGTCTATGGTTTGCAGCTGGTCTGTTAATATGTAACAGTTCATAAACAATGACAGCAAATGAGTCAAGATCAATGGACGTTGGCCATCACTCCTGTACATTTGCAGGATTTCCCTTTTTCTTACCTCATTTGCACATTTTTGACACTGACATGTTCATTTGAACAAAGTCACATCTCAACCCCTGCATCTACCTGTACACCAAATACTGAGATGGTAGCTTTGGCGGTATGGGAGCCTTTGTGTGTGATGGACATACATCCGCACATACATACCCACAAATATACAGACATACAGACGCCACCGACTCATCATATAAGCTCTTTTTGGTATTTATATACAAAACCAAATATGAGCTAAAAATTGCAGATTTCATCATTATTTCAATAAACATCATTAAGGTGATCTGTAGGAACCTGTATATCAAATTGCAAAACTATCAGATGAATAGTTGTGGAAATACACATTTTTTGACCAAAAATGGAAAAAATTGCCCCAAAAATACAAAATTGCAGATTTCATCATAATTTCAATAAATATCATTTAGTTTATCTGTAGGAACCTGCATACCAAATTTCAAAGCTATCAGATGAGTAATTTTGGAAATACACACTTTTTGACCAAAAATGGCAAAAATTGCCCCAAAAATACAAAATTACAGATTTCATCAGAAATTCAATGTATATTACTTAGTTCATCTATAGAAACCTGTATACCTAATTTCAAAACTATCTGACCAGTTCTTTTTGAGAAACACATTTTTTGACCAAAAAAGGCAAAAATTGCCTTAAAAATGCAAATTTGCATATTTCTGCAGAGTTTGAATAAATCTGAAAAAGATCATCTCTAGGTACATATGTACCAATATAAAAGCTATCTGACAGAAGAAGATTTTTAAAGATTTTTTTACCAAAAATGACAAAAATTGCCTTAAAAATACAAATATGTAATTTCACCACAATTTGAATAAATCTGACTGAAGTCACCCTAAGTAAACTGCATATCACATTTAAAGCAATCAAACAAGCGGTTTCAGAGAAGAAGATTTTTTTACCAAAAAACACCAAAAAATGCCCCAAAAATACAAATATGCAAATTTCACCACGATTTGAACAAACTTAAGTGAGGTTACCCCAAGTGAACTGCATATAAAATTTCAAAGCAATTGGACTTGTGGTTTCAGAGGAGAAGGCAATTGTTGACGGATGACGACGACGATGACAGACGACGGAAAATCAACCTATTTGATAAGCTCCGCGTCGCTGACAGCGGAGCTAATGATAAACAAAATCCTTAAAAATACACATTTGCATATTTCTTCACAATTTGAACAAATCTACGTTGGGTCATCCCTAGGGACCTGTATACCAAATAACAAAGCTGTCTGACCAGCGGTTATGAAGAAGAAGATTTTTTAGCAAAAACACCTTCACATGTTTGCAGAAGACCCTATTCTGTATTTAAAGATCCTGATGCTGTTAAGTGTTTGAATGATATCCATGACAAATATGTTGTCGTCCCTGCTGATAAAGCTGCCAATAACATTGTATTTGTCTGTAAGAAGTATTATTTTGAATGTCTTATAGACGAACTTGGTGTAACTAAGACCTCCACCAACTCCACTTACAGACAATCAATGTTCAACAAATCTGAAATTTTGGCAAACCATAAGTCATTCATGGATAATTTTAATATTACAACAAAGGATGACCATAATAAGTTGCCTAGCTTATACTGGATACCAAAGCTCAACAAAACACCTTACAAAGCTAGGTTTATCGCAGGATCTTCAAAATGTTCAAAAACAGAGTTATCGAATTGGAGATTAAAGAAACTACAGAAACGGCCTCTTCTGCTTCATATCTGGACATTTTACTTGAATTTGACTCTAATGGTCACCTTTCTACTAGGCTATATGACAAGAGAGATGATTTCAACTTTAGTATAATCAATTTTCCACACCTCATCAGTAATATTCCACTCTGACCTGCTTATGGGGTATACATTTCCCAACTTATTCGAGATTAAAATATCTGACTGAAGTCGTCACCCTAATTAATCTTAAAAATACAAAATGAAAGCAGTAAAATTGACAGTTTTGCAAAGTTGCCCAAAAAATTCAAAATTCCGGATTTCAACCTAATTTCAATATATCATATTAACAAAAACCCTAAGAACCTGTTTACTAAATATCAAAGCAATCAGACTGGTAAATTTTGAGAAACAAATTTTTTGACCAAAAATGAGAAAAATTGCCCCCCAAAATACAAAATTGCAGATTTCATCCTAATTTCAATATATCTTATTAACATAAACCCTAGAAACCTGTACACTAAATATCAAAGCTACCAGATCAGTAGTTGTAGGAGAAAAAATTTTTGACCAAAAAAGGCAAAAATTGCCCAAAAATAAAAAAAAATGCCAGTTTCAACATAACTTCAATATATTATATCGAGATTAATCTTACATACCTGCAGGGCTCGAAATTAACGGTGGTCTTGCGTCCAAAGACCACCACTTTTTCATTTTGGACCACCAAATTCAAATGTTGGTGGTCCAAATGGACCACCACTTACGTCAGAAATTTTTGAAGACGACGTACTTGGCCCGCACTACATTGCCTGAACGTGGTTCAATGCAGGACAAAAATAGAACATATGCACCTGCTTGCAAGTGACATTTATCATGATATTGCAACATTTTAGACTTTAGCAGACCGCAGCACTTTATGCAACATTGTATTTCATCATCACAAAACGTCATGTCAATCAGTTCTGTACAGACAATGGCACTACAGATGCAAAAAATTCGAGAATCGATCGAGTCTACGTTGTTGGTAACACAATACAGTTAATTAATGGTCATTACGTCGCATGTTATTTGGGAAGTGGTTTACGGGTGACCATTTAGACTCTGTAGGGTTGCATTCTTGAGAGGTCCCGCTGGACTTTGAACAGTATCTGCTTTTTGTTGGCCCTTGAAAACACTAATTTCGTAGTCAGAAGGTATTTTCTTTGAACATGATCTCATTGGGCTGCTCAACGATCATATACGGGACATGCATCACGGCATGGCAAACGTTCAGCTACACCTTGAAGCCCCCAGGTTGTTGTTTTTTGTTAATAGAGTATGTGCATTACAGGAAACCCCCAAGTTCTACAGAAAAGACTGCCCAGCTCACTTCAGATACTGATTCCTACCGTGCGCATTTTGAATACATTTTACACAAATAAAAACTCAGTTGCGTAAAATCGTACGCAAGTTTTGAAATTGTAACGGAAATGCTGCCCAGGCCCATTCGTGTTCAGGCAGTGTTCAAATCGGGTTCTGTTACTGGTTGCTATTGGTTTTTATGAGTGGAAGTATTTTGACTCTCTATAGTAGATAATAAAGTTCAGAAAAAATAATATTGTGAATTTCAAGTTCAATGGAGCAAATAGTGGAATTTTGTCATCATAATTGTTAACAGCCGATACCTGGCGGAATAATTTTGAACATAAGAGTATGTGAACTGACAACTCAAAATCATCTTAAGGTAGCGTGATAGGTTAGTATGAGTATTTTCCTTCAAAACTCCGAAAAACTATCCTTTCCATGCCATTTCTTCCTAAGGACATGGCCTTTTGAAGGTGGTCAGTTTTCAGTATAGTATCATCAGATATGCCGAAAAAATTATTCGCTCTTGAAAATTATGCCAACAAAGGAATGCAAACAAACTTCTTGTGTTTTTCCATTTTCTTTTCTTGCCATTTTAGCATGATTCTCTTGGTCTAAATAGTGTAAGTCGACAAGGGATGACAGGTAGTCTACCAAATTTTCACAGGTGAAAGTCGTACAGTTGGTCTCCAAACTGTGTCTCAGATTTTTCCAAACGCATTTAAGGATTTTAATTTTCGTAGTTTAAATAAACTAAGTAATGAACAAAACATGATTCAAAACCATGACTGGTGATTGTCAAAAAACCTAAGTCGTCTTCAAAAATTTTAAGACACAGTTATGCTGACAGTATATTAAACTTTTAGATTGCTTTGTTCAAATGACAATCGGCTATGTGAGGTGATGGTTATAATTTTCATGGTGAAATATCCCAAATTCGGCCTTTTCAGATCCCCAAAAAAACAAAATAGCGTCAATGATGACACTGTGCTCCTCAGTGCATTTAGCGGTAGGGATGCAAGGAGAGAGGTTTGGGGAATGTTGCTGAGAAAGATGCAAAGAAAGGGTTGAAATGTGAAACTGTAATAAAACCTATTGTTTTTTTAGCAGTGAGCGTCCAGCTTGGTAAACATGCCATCTTGTACATGAAGGCAAAAAACATAATTTTCACATGTCCACCAAACTTGGAATTTGCATAGATGTACATAGATCATCCAAATTGATTTATCTGCAAGATTTTGTATGTTCCTTGCTACAAAATTCTGACCCAATTGAATTATAACAGGAAAACATGCACGCATGATTGGACAGTGTGGACTGTGTATTGCATGCACTACATCTGCCGTGATGATGGATTGCCAGACGACCACACTGCATCAAAGAACTGTAGTTTAAAACGAAAATATAATTCTAAACAAGTCATTGACAATGACATAGTAATAGGAGTATTAGTCTTGATGGGGCAGGGAAATGTGGTCATTAAGAAGTATCACTGATTGATATGTTGAGATCTATGGGCACATAGGTCTATGTCGTTGTTTCCAATTTGAAACACATGAGGCATGTCTAAGTTATGGTTCTAAATTGGGAAAAAAGATCAGACCTCTAGCTGTATTGGCCGGCCAAGAAATACATATGCGCATAATAAATGAGGTACAAGATGTGACATCTTAAGGTCTAATATGACATGGGGCCTTAGTTAGTGACCACTACCTATCTGACTTACAGATTGATATATGGCGGGTGCCACATGTGGGGCAGGATGCGCTTACTATTTTCGAAACACCTGACATCACTTCTTGGTCTTTTGGCCAGAGGTCCATATATCTTTCTTTCATGAATTTGACTTTGTTTGTGTACCGTCTATTTACTGTCTGTTCTGTGCTGTTTTGTGTCTATGTTTACAACTATTGTCTTACAAATTTTGACCTAGTGTTATTGGATTATGGATTGGTATGATTGCGATTATTATCCTATCAAAATTGAAGGGTATAGAACTTGTGGTTACTGAGATATGCATCAAGGTCAAAGGTCATTGAGGTCACGTGACATTTTGAAAAAAAATGTATTGCTAATAAATCCCTATATGCCAAAAATCAGACCTCTACCTCTATTCGCTTGCCCAGAATTAGATATGTGCATAATAAATGAGTAAAGCGTGTTGTTGTCATAAGGTCTCCCATCCTACTAAATATAAAGGACATAGCACTTGTGGTACTTATTTATTGACATAAACGTATATTTTAGGTAAAAAATCAAGTTCACATGACATTTTGTCAAAAAATTTCTATCCTATAGTTATCCCTATATACCAAAAATCAGACATCCAGCTCTATTGGCTTGCTCAGAATAAGATATGCACATAATTAATGAGGTACAGTATGTGGCGTCATAAGGTCTCCCATCATACCAGATATGAAGGGTGTGGCACTTGTGGTTACTGAGTTATGGACAAATATGTATATTTGAGGTCAAAGGTCATTGAGGTCACGTGACATTTTGTATAAAAAAATTGTATTGCTAAGTTATCCCTATATACCAAAAATCAGACCTCTAGCTCTATTGGCTCGCTCAAAATTAGATATGTGCATAATTAATGAGGTAGAATATGTGGCGTCATCCCATCATACCATATATGAAGGGTGTAGCACTTGTGGTTACTGAGTTATGGACAAATACGTATATTTGAGGTCAACGGTCACCAAGGTCACGTGACATTTTGTCAAAATGTCTGAGATATCTGTGTGAAAGGATGGACGAACGGATGGACGAACGGACGGACACAATGACCCGGACACCATGACCCAATCTATAAGCCTCCTGGACTTCATCCGTAGGGACTACAAACTGTGTCACTGCATCCTTTTTGCACTAGAATACGATGAGAAACTAAATTTTTATTTTTCTTGGCCTTATACATGGGCGTCTACGGAGAACTGACTTATACATGGGAGTCTATGGAGAACTGCCTTTACATGGGAGTCTATGGAGGACTGCCTTATACATGGGAGTCTATGGAGAACTGCCTTATACATGGGAGTCTATGGAGGTGTAAACTAAAAAGTCCTCTAACACGGCCAAATTTGATCGCATTATGAAACAAATCGACGTGCATCTGTATGGGGTAGGGTACTATCCTTGTGCAAAGTTTGAAAGAAATTGACCAGGGCATGTCTGCGTGAACGGACGGACGGACGTACGCACGCACGCACGCACGGACAGACGGACATGACCCAATCTATAAGTCCCCCCAGACTTCGTCCGTGGGGACTGACAAACTTTCTTCGTGTCATTGATAGCCTTGATTTTCTTTGGATATTAAATGGACACATTTATTAAAGATGTTACTTTAGCTTGTCATTGACAGTGAAATGATTTTTTGCAGAAACTTGATCGGTCCGGCCAAGTACACATGCTACTCATAACAGCTGGACTGCGATGATGACAACATTGTTTTGTGATATTCCGATACAAAATTAAAATAATTTTATTAATATGTCGCATTGACTATAAAGTTGCAAATGTTTCCTTGGGTGTTGAAACATGTTAGCATAGTGTACGTGTTACAAATCAACACACCAAACAGCAATGTTCATGTAAGAACAACCTGCTTGATTTCCATGGACTTTCTGGTCCGCCCATCACACTGTTATGTCTGTTTCCCCTCTAGCTTCCGAAAATTCTTAGTAAATTTACAAATTCAGTCTCAAAAGTTTTGAGTAAATTTCAAAATTGATTGTATTAATTAAATTGTCAGTTATTAACAAATTCCTTTCATGCCAATACAGCTCATCTCAGAACCGGACATACTTATATACACACAAGATTTGGCAACACCCTGACAATTAAATAATCTTCAACAGCACTGATTTACATTTACAAATTATTCTACCGGTATGTGAAGTAATTCTCCAATTGCAGATACTATGACAGAACTTAGAGTTCAGCACTGCCAAGATATGAGTATAGCACACTGAATTTTGAACCAGAGTTATGAAAATGACTGAACTGTGTCACAATAAGTTTCTTTTTATTAAATTAAATCAATCGTTTCATTTTTTTTCTAAGATTGTAGAGACTAAGGGTTAAGGATATTAGTAACTTTAAACCAGGAAAAAATACCAATAAGTGGAAAGGATCAAAAGAAATCAACTTATTTATTTATTTACATATTACAAAACCAGAAAGTAACACATAATTCTAATTTAAGTGATTTAAGGCTACTTTTACAAGCTTACTTGTCAATGTTTGATGATGGAAAGAAACACAAAATATAACTAACTTAAACAATAATTATAAAAAACCACGAATAAACCTCAAAAGCAACAAAATTCCAAGCATAACATTACACGATGGTTCAGAATGTTCATTTACAAAGTTCACTCAAAATGTACTTTGAAAACGATAGTATTTTGACAGCTGTTACCGCGGCTACTTACTATAAAAAGTCTGTTGAAAAAGAGTACTAAATATCGTTGTTTTTCAGGTCAACAAGTGATTGAATCAAAAACGTGTGTCATGAAACAGTAAAACAACAACTGATAAATAAGTAACTTTTCTCAAGAGTAACTTGAAACGACTCGCCTGAAAGAAATTTCATCCGTTTCACAGAAACTGACTGCGTATTCGAGCGCCACAGCAATGAACGAACGGTCGGGGAATCCCCACGAAAATCGCTCACACATAAGTACTCATCCAAAACATTGATTGTTCACTTTTTAGCTGCATGATTCACTTGCCAAAAATATTTGTATTTTGTAGATAAATAATTGAATTGCTCATTTTTTAATTTCGTTTGTTAATGAACAGTCATTTTAATGTTTTTACATGCTTTAAAAATTTCAAAACCCGCTAAAAGCGACTATTTGACCAAAATTCAAACGAAAAACACGAAAACCAAGCTCGAATCATGGGCAATTTCTAAAAGAATACTCATAGTCTCTACTCTCGCCGATGCACGATTTTTGCACCGAAATTTTTCACTCATTTTCGTTGGTATGACTTTGAAACTCCAGGAAGCGATTGAGAAGAAAGGGTTACCTTGAATTATTGAGGTTTTTGCTGATAATTTGCCAAATTAAATGAGAAAAAATGCTACGAAAATTTCCACACGCTTACTTACACACTGAGTGTTTCAGAGGCCTTTTCATGTTCGTGTGGTACAACATGTGATCATGGAGCCTCGGAGGTAGCAGGAGACTGAGGTTTCTTGCACGCTTGCGCTGATGAAATGGGAAGCTGAAATTTTCGCTCGTAATTTTGCAAACGAAATCGTAAATCCACTCAAAACTTCGTATTTTTTTTTACATATTTGAAACCCATGAGGAACATAATTCATTCTCCCCTGCACAGTAAAAAAAGAGATCGAAACGACATGCATGTCAGACAAAGACCAAACGCACGCAAGATGTCCATCCACATCCACCAATCTCGTAATTTGCACTGACAGAACAAAAACAATTTGATCGAGCATGGACGTTCTAACGTAAATGCATCATTGTCTATCGCATTTTCATGTAAGCCAATACACTCACACGTACGCTCTAAGTTCAATTATATGTCAATCCAACACGATACTATTTTCGCTGATAGTGAGTGTGCAGCGTGAATGGTATGCTATAGTCGTTAGATAACACTGATCACGTGGTGTGACAAAATAGTTTTACGGAAGTGGTGATCACGTGGTGTGACAAAATAGTTTTACGGAAGTTGTTGACGGAAATGACGTCAACTTTGCCTCTCCCAACTCTATAAGCTACCTCAGTTACGTAACTTCATCACTAAAAATGTAATGGTACAGCATTAAAATTCATAGATAGAGCATTCTGGTGATATGCAAGTTTTACGTATATAACATAGTTTGGGCGAGAAGTTGTCGTTTGAATGTATGTCGTCACAAACCTATCATGCCATCTTAAAGAGTTGTTATATTACGGACCACTACATTTTTAATTTGGACCACCAAAATATTTGTTAGGTGGTCCACATGGACCAACACATTTGAAATTTAATTTCGAGCCCTGACCTGTATACCAAATATCAAAGCTATCGAATCAGTAGTTCTAGGATAAAAAATTTTTTATCAAAAATGGGAAAATTGCCCCAAAATTACAAATATGACAATATCAATACAATTTGTACAAACATGACTGAGGTCATCCTGAGGAACATGAATAATAACTTTCAGTGCAATCAGATAAGCGATTTCAGAGAACAAGATTTTTTGACTAAAAATGGAAAAAAATACCCTAAAAATACAAACAGGCAAATTTCACCCCCAACTTTAGCACACATAAAGGAATCTGCATACTAGTTTCAACCAAATCTGACCAATGCTTACTTAGTTTTAGCCATTTGCAGGATTTTTCCTTTTTTCCCCTCATTTGCATATTTTTGGCACTGACATGTTCATTTGAACAAATTCACATCTCCATTCCCTAGGTGCACATGTTCACCAAATACTAAGACAGGAGTAGCTGCGGGTTAGGAGTGTTTGTCGTGGACGGACATACATACATACCGACAACATTTTGCCATCTTATAAGAATACCTCCAATATGCATATGCATATATGGGAGCTAAAAATAGTGCCAATGCCTCTGTAGCTACAATACACGTGGATGACATGGAAGATGTACATAGTATATTGCCAGATATAGTGGGTGCAGGTTTTATTCTTATGGCAGAAGAATTGTTTAATTTCGGCTCATACTTACAGACCCCAGAACCCCATCCCCACCCCTATATACCCAGATATTCATCAATAGCCAACATAGAAAACTGCCATCTACGCCTATACTTTAGTTTCTTTGCCAGCTGTCTCTCACATAAGATGGACTCTTATACAGTCAGGCAATTGGATAAAAAATGTCTTGACATGTCAATGACCTATTAGACAAGGGGTTCCTGAGATGAAATTCATTAAATATGCCAAATAGCAATAACTTGATGCTGCTCAATGCCTTTCAGTGCAAGTACACCTCTTTTTCAACAACATGTACCAATAAGTGTCATTAAATATTATGCATTACTTTTTGAGGCTTGAGCTCACATTATCTACAACACTACGGTAATTCACCAAGCATAGCAGTAAGTTAGCTAAAACCCCTCAAAATAGACATTTCAACAACTGGCCTAGCATCTGAAATAACTGTGCTGTGATATTTAAGAGAATTCAGTGGATAGGTTTGAATCAGCTTTTGGAAAAACCATAATTAATATTACTAGCATTAGTGATAAAAATGATTCTTCCATTAATATAAAAAAAATACTAGTGTTGCTCGCATCTAAAAAAAAGATGTACATTTATTCCTGTTTTTCACTTGTGAACAAAAAGTGCTATTTGTATTTGCAAAAGGTTTTAACTTTCAATGTTTAGACAGTAGTCAATTTTAATGACCAGTTTTCAATTTTGTAGATCAACATTAAAAATTTAATGCCCCAAACTTGAAATGTTTGGATAATTTAATCACAATTAATTAAAGTAATACACAGACAAAGCCGGAATAAAATGTGCAATATACAAATCAAATAAACCGATCAGAATGAAACTACCAACAGCTTCAATGATTTCAAATGTTGGATGTCAGTTAAAAACAAAAATTTTAGTTATTTCCCAGTAGTGTGAGTAATATGTGTAACATGAAATGTGAATATTTATTGGTTTCAGATAAAATGTATAACTATAATTTGACAATTATTGTAAGCAAATATATTGGAAGTCAACATGATTGTCCACAAAAAGCTGAAAGTTGTGATCAAAAGCAGAAAACCACCGGTCATTTGTTCAATGATCCATGATAAATTCTCACCTTGGAAGGAACAAACTTATATAGTGTTAGAGAGTAGGGTAGTCAAAATTGTTGTTTAATCTGTTTGTGTGTGGAGTGACCTGACATCATAATAAATTGCTCACGTTCTTAATCATGTTTATGAGGTGCACTTGGGTACCCTCAATACTGTGATAATTTACTAATCAACCAATGACCTGACATCTGTCTGTATGTTTATATAAAACACAATGATTGGACTGAGACACATACTACGTTCACATTCACAAAATTTGGGTTGGACCTGGGCCAGGTCACAATAATCCTCTGTGGGGAAAAAATTTGGTTCACGTTTACATTTTACAGGACCGGCCCAGTTTTGCCAAAAGAATTAATCTAACTGCTAAACGACATTTGAACTGCAGAGACATCTCCAGTATTGGTTTGATGAACTTACGAGACAGAATTGGACTCGCAGATTGTGCAGAAATACATGTTACCAGTGCACACTGTTTCTGATGTCTTTGTTAACTAATGCCTTTCTTTCAAGTAATGTTAATCAGATGATGTGGTCCCACTTGCGAAGCAAAATCTGGTGGGAAGATATTGTCTTGAGAACATGGAATGATAAAGACTGGAACGAAAACTTTTAGGTTCAATTGGGCATCATCTGGGTCCAGAAACGACCCAAATTTTGGGGCAGTCCTGGATCCCCCTATTGCCCAGCCAAAACTAGACCGCTTCTGGCCTGACCTAGCGTGTTCACATTGACAATATTGAGTTGACTCAAAACCTGGGCTGGCCCAGGGCTGACATAAACTACTCAATGTATAAATGATGTGTACTGGAGTCTGTATTCACAGTAGAGTGCATCTTGCCACACGGCATTCTAGTTGATACAAATCTCTTATCAGTGTTAGGGAATCCTCAACGAAATATTAGCTAAGGTTGATCCACTATATTATATCATAAATAACGTCAGATTTGTTTTCTTGGTCAACTTTTGCTACAAATTGATACCAAATATGACTACATTGTTTTCACAGTTTTTCAAAACTGTCTTAAAAGATATCTGGGCCTGGGGTTGGTATAGGTTATTTAAGGTGGCAGACTAAAGATTAGCTCCAAAAATACAAAATTATGGCCATGGTCCCCCCAAATTTGAACAAATAAGTTGGCTTAGTTTGTCTCTTGGGACTCATATACCAAATTACAAAGCCATGAGACAAGCAGTTTTTAGAAGACATTTTAACCAAAACTGGCAAAAATTGCCTCCAAAACACAAATTTATTATTTTTCCTGAAGCTATATGAAATTATCTAAGTATATCCTAAGTCATCTGTATACCAAATATCAAAGCTATCTGCAATAGATGAGAATATATGATTGTTCAGTGAATCCAATGAATCAGTTGTGAGTTGGGTTGGTTTCCTTCAGTTGACTAATAAGATAAAACAATTTTGTTTCTCTGCACTTGACATTGACAAAATAAAGACACTTCATCTGATGCAGAGTAAATTTTATTATTTCAAGTACTAAATGACATATTTCTACTTCAGGAAATTTGTTGATAAAATGTTATCATGGCAGTTCCATTTTGTTGTGAGCGATACAAAACACTGTGTTCATTGTTTCATAACTACGAAATTCTAAAAGAAGATAAAATATCTTAGGGGAGACTAAGTCGGGCAGAAGGGAACAGATGACGACAACGCAACTGCTTTGTCAACAGTAAGCTTATGAAACTTCTTTGCTACACATTGTCACTGTTAGTTACTGGCATACACAACCTATCGTTCAGTCTCGCAAAGAGTCAGTCAATCACAAAGGAACTTTTTAGGAATAAGTTACATATCTCCTAACGTTTTTAATTATAGAGACACACATACATAAGATGTAGTACTTGTATTTTTTTATTTACAATCACTTTCATAAAGCAGCTGAATCGGCATTCATGCAGTCCTGATGGATGTAAACACAGCCATACTTCTCTGGGCCTCGCATCCCTTCAACATGCTTTGGGCAACCTGTAGCAGTCTTGCTGCTCTTCTTGCTCTTGTCCACAGTTGATGATGATACACGCGAACGTTTCCTGGGGACAATGGTCGTACTGGTACAGCATTGCGGTCACATAATCGATGTAGTAGCTCCAACAATTACATTCTATCTTACCGTACATCTGGCTTTCGAATCGTGTGTATTCACAGGGCCAAGGCATGGCATGCGAGGCACTCAAAAATGTTCACCGTAGAAAACGCTTGTCTGAATACCTCTTTTCTGATCCTTTCTTGTAATTTTGGCAAATGCGGCTAATACGGCATCCTAAAATGTGTGTTAAATTGACAATGGCTGCGGTTACTTCAGCCACCAAAAGGTAACTTCTCATCATGTTGAAGCCACAGCGGTAAGCATTTGCTATTGAACACGCTCATTCGTATGTTCAACTAGTTATGTCATTTCCGGTGGCAATGCCTGCGAATTCTGAAACGACCTGAATGGCAGCCACTTCAAAATCGCACAACATATTGCATTTTTATAATATTTGACCGCATCGTTTCTTTGGGATGATGCAATTATTTGAAAAAGTAGGGATGGCAAAATCATATAGCATGGCTCATTTCAAGCAAAATTAACTTGAATTTATGTGGGACTTGCACTTTCGTTTACTGATTCCAGTAGGGATTGTACCAGTATTTATGTTTACTTACCTTGTTAGTATATTTTGAACCTTTATCATGGATTCTCGCAAGAAGTAGTAAAATGTAGTGATTGGTTTTTTCCATATAACTATGTTTGCTCTTTCTTCTCTATCACGTCTACGTTGCTCACGTAGTACTGAATTTTCTACATTGGAAGATATTGCACTTGCAGAAGATGTTGCTTTGGTTTTGGCCATGGTTTATATCTGCATCAGTTCCACTCCTTATTGATGATGCTTTCTTTTTTTGAATCCTTTCACTCATTTTGTATTCCTCTTCTAATCTAGAAATCTGGAATATTGAAGGAATCATTACCATATAAAAATGCAGTGAAAAAACAGTATACTCTTCATCACAAAGTGTATTACATAATACACTATTACATAAGAATGTGACCACTCCAATTGACATATGAAAAATTTGAAACGAAATCGTGTTTTAAAGAAAGGCTTTAAGTAACAAGAAACATAGAGGCTTCCGTAATATCATGTTAAAGCAGAATTAATCATACATTTCCTGAGGAAATAAATGTCTCATATCTTTTGTCAATGCCTGTATAAAGTTAAACCAGGAGATCCATGCTTGAAGGTATGTGTTCTTCATGACACCTTTTGCAATACAAAGTTCTGCGAGAGCTTTTGCCAGCATAATGAGTTAGTGGGTGTGTGTGTCAATATGTACTGACTGATAACAATGAATTTTAAATTTGACGCCTAAACCAAGCATGGCCAGTGATAGGACAGAAACGCCGTTCCACTTAACACGATCATCCCAACCGAGTGTAACATTTTGTTTATCGGGTCCTAAACAATAATAATAATAATAATAATTTATTTTTCTAAAGCGATTTCCATCAATAAAATATCAAACCGCTTTACAATAAAATACAAGATGAAAATACAATAATAATAAAAGTACCATAAAATGCTCTGGTTAAAATACAACAAGTACATTAAAATACTCCGTTAAAAATACAAACTCTACAATGCAACATGATACGAACATCAAAACGATGACTTAATCATTATAGTACTTTCTGAACGCTATTTTCAGTGCATCTTCAGATGTGAGCTGAGCACAATCACCTAAGTTTTCTAGACAAAGCATAAAGAAAATTGTCACTGGCACTTTACACATTGTTGCATGACCATGCTTTCTCAAAGAAGTAGGTTTTTGATGCTTAACGAATATGACTAGAAAGTCTATTCCATAAGGAAGCAGCGGCATTCATCTGTGCAGTAGTAGCTCTCGTTTTTCCCAGACGAATATGGATTGCAATGGGAAACTCCGAGTCGTGAAACGGAAAAAATTTTTCCGTCGCAACATACGAGAGCTAGCTATGGCTGCTGTACGGCGACATTGAGAAAGAAGATCATCATAATTTGAGTATTGTTGGTTGAGTTTTAAGAGAAACTTTGTCACTTGAATGGAGAGATCTGAATTATGAAATCAAAAACTTAAGTGTATACACAGTCCCTCATAACAAGACTAGTTATTAATATTGTAATACTGTCAGTACAATTGTCTCGGCTTTATTGGAGGAGAATGGAGAAAATTGAAAAATGATTCTTGAGTTGGCAGACAATGTTTGCCATAAGCGTTGCGTACAGCCTGTGTGTGTTTCCCGGCGTTACACGGGCTAGCCGGCATGTGAGCATTAATTTTTTCTGTTTGTCTGTGATTTAAAAGTGAATAAGTTAGCATATCAAAATTAGACTACAGTATACCAAAATTGGACCACATATATATCTCACACGGATATACTAGGCTTACATTAGATAAAAGTCATAACCAGATATGAACTGTAAATGCTCACGTGTTTCATTATATATTGCAGTTATGTGTAAATTTGAACCTTTGCCACATGTTTGCAACTTCATTGAAAGTATTATGATCAACATAATGAACATAATTCACCACAGATTAACTCTATAGGTCATTAAGTATTCAAATATGTAATTAGCTGAAAAAAATATTAATTTCTTTGACTGCTGTCATTGTATCACCACTTTATATAGCAAGTGTAATTGCCTTTGGTCAAGTCCTTCAAACTACATATTCCAAATTTTGAAAGCTCATTCGATATGCAAACTATAAAGTAGCTGACATGAAAACTTAAATGCGAAATGACTTCCAATATTGATATAACCTGGTATAATCATCAATGTACATAGCATGTTATGCCAATTTTGATCAAATAAATCCAAGTTATATCCCTAATTAGGAACGTTAATTAAATACACACATTAGGAATTGGCTGAAGCAAAATGCTTCATGCCTTTCAATAATGTTAGCCTGCATAATAGTATCTTTAATGTACATAGCAAGTTTCATCAATTTGGTCATGAATGTAAATTCAAATATATATCCCTAATTTCAAAAATTCATTAAATATGCAAATTAGGAGCTGGATGAAGTAAAGATGCTTAATGACTTTCAATAATGTCGTATTGTAGCATCTTTAATGTACATAGCAAGTTTTGTCAACTTTGGTTTAGTCAATACAGATAAATATCCCTCATTATGAAAGTTCATTAAATATGCAAATAAGGAATTGGCTAAACTTCAAATGCTTAATGACTTTCAATAATGTTCTATTATAGTATCTTTAATGTACATAACCAGTTTCATCAACTTTGGTCTCGTTAATTCAAATAAATACCCCTAATTAGGAAAGTTCATAAAATATGCAAATTAGGAATTGGCTGATGTAAAAATGCTGAATGACATTTAATCATATTCTATCATAGTATCTTTAATGTACAAAGCATTTTGGTCATGTAACTTCAAATATATATCCTTAATTTCAAAGGTCATTAAATATGCAAATTAGGATTTGGATGAAGTAAAATGCTTAATGACTTTCAATAACGTTAAATCATAGTATCTCCAATATGCATACCAATTTTTGTCAATTTTGATCATGTAAATCCAGATATATACTCCTAATTAGGAATTTCATTAAACATGCAAATTAGTAATTATCTTTCAGGTCACCCCTTAATATCTTTCAAAGCTGATATATCTTGGTGTGATCAACATTTGTAGCGAATCTCATCAAATTGTGTGCAGTCGTTGTCAATATATATCAGTTTTTTCTAAAATCATTAATTATGCAAATGAGCAAAAAGTAAGCAAGCCACACCCACCAAAAACTAATCAGTTCTTGCCATTTGCAAACTGAATCTATGTACCAGATTTGATTCTGATCTGATGAGCCGTTTTTGAGATATTGAGTACACAGACAGACAGACAGACAGACAGACACACAGACACACAGACAGACAGACATCGCTGCGACATATGCCCACGTGTGTCAACACGTGAGCAAAAAACAGTTAACCGCCGGCTACAAAGCTGGGATCAGGGTACGGGCTGAGCGAATCCTTGTCCCCGAGAATGCTAGCGCTTACAAACAGGCGAAGTTGTCAGTTTTTGTTTTATCGCTATGTTCCATTAGCCGAGATGTTCACCTGTGAATGCTGGACCCTGTTCCACAACAACAGAGAAAACATCAGTTTTGAGGTCATTCAAGTCACTTGAACTGGACCATTGATACATACATGTCATAACCGTCGTAACGTGGCCGAACGACTAGATTGCAAGCATAGCACTCGTCGTTGATGTCTAATGCATACCCCATACAATGTCAGCTTAGAGCCTACGAACATAAAGCAAGCGTGTTCATGTATGGCCATGGTTTGAGGACTGTCGGGCTTAAAATACTCGAAATTATCATGTGTCGCAACACATTTCTTTTCATTTTCGACCAAATTGGTGATTTTGATATTTTACAACATAACATGCACTTTTAATAGTTTGCTAGTATCCATTTCAACTCACATCGTTTGGTGTCGCCGTTCTGAGCTACCGAAAATCCAGTTGTTATGGACTGACCAGGTGGGGAGTGCAGAAAATACTTAGAAGAGCCAAGAGTAGAATTAATGATAAAGGGGAGATAATTTTTTGCATTCCTGCCAGCCTTATCCGAAGCATTCTTTGTAGTTTTATCGCCCTTGTTCACGCTGAATATTCAGAGTCGTGGTGGCTATGCGGTGCTCGGGGACTGAACAGGATAGTGCCCATGTCAAAATTTGTATGGCCAAAAGCTGGAATGTTTATGCAGAGTGGAGTCAAAAAGTCCTCGTAACTCTTATTAAAGATGCAATTTTCAATTCCTGGTTCTTGCATTAGGGAGTTCTCCTCCTAGGCAAACACGAGGTTAGTTACAATTTTTGCAACATTAGCGACAAAATCTCAAAGAAGACAAATTGTTATTCATTAGACCTCTCATTGAAAATAATGGAGTGTGCTGTTTCGCATTTGATACTCCTAATATTTTTGGATTTTTATATGTACTCTCTTGTTACACTTTTTGGGATAACTTTCTTTCTTAGAATTAAATGGGTCTGATCATAATAAACAAAGACATATCATGGATTTCCTTTTTCACAATATTGAGGTTATCCCTGTATGGAAAAAGTAATACTATGACAGAACCCCATGGCCGGTCGAGTGCAAGCACGCCGTACTAGCGGTATTTGCACGAGTGCTGCGGTGTATTCGGCGGCAGTCCTTTCACGAGCGAAGCGAGTGAAAGGACAGCCGAATACACCGCAGCACGAGTGCAAATACCGCTAGTATGGCGCGCGTGCACTCACAGGCCATGGGGTTCTGTTATTATTACATATGTTCTGTCTTTTATTTGCATCATTTATCGAGAGAATCGACGATTAGTCGTGCGTACTACTTGTCTGTCAAAGCTTCAGGGCGACACTGCGGAGTTATATAACATTGACATCACTGTAATGAGGCATTGAATCAGCTTTCACTTTTCATTGGTCAACGCCGCCACACCCTCTATTTTGATTGGCTAAACTATTGTTTACTTGTTTATCAAGGATGACGTAAGAGGAACGTCGAAGGGCTCGAACTTCGAACTCTGCTTGCGATCGCTCACACGTACACATACGTAGCAACATGCCAAAGATAGCCAAATTAAGAGAACTTTGAACATGGAAGCGAACGCTTTTGATTTTTTTACATGTTGAGCTCGAAATTCTTCTAAATGATCGATACAAATAACAGTTTGAAGAGTTTTACGGGAAATTTAAGAGTAAGATACGGCAAATGTAACTTGTCGAACGATCAAATTTCAGTGTTTACCGTGGCACACAAGCGCTCACTGTTATCAGTAGCATGTAGGACACACAAGCACAGAATAAACTGCATGCAAAAGTGACATTCTATTGTTGTAAACAGGGAATGTCCGGTGAGAAAACTACTGGCAAAAACGACTCTGAAAATGTTAACTGTTTAATTGGCTCCGCTGCGCCCGCAGTTACGTGTGTTTCGATGTATGATGGCCGCCGTGGTACGGCGGCCACCGTGCATTCATGGAGCTAGAAACGGACGTCGCCCGTTGTCAATGTTTTTGCTTCGCTGACAAACAAACTGCTCTTCGGGATATTAAAAATCATCCTCACACTATAACAAGTACATGCAATTTTCTTTGTCGTAGTTTTTAATCTGTAATGTCATGCATTTTACTATAACGAGCATCGAACAAAAGTGAATGAAATCTTGTAGACGGCATTTTTTGTGTTTACAAACAAAAATAGTTCCGGGTCAAAGTTGGTAAATACTCATTAACATAAAGGTATGGCATAATGTTTTTGGTATTGCACTGCAGTGCAAATACCGGTAGTACGCGCGCGCTTCGATGCAAGTAAACTGTGGTACATATGTAATAAAATGAATTCAACATGTACATCGCATATACATGTTTACATTATGTCGCCACTTGGTCCCCTCAATAGGGTAAAAAAAATACCGCAATTATACGGTGGCGTCAAATTTGATCAGAATTGGTATATACCAGTATGGGTTACCAATGATCAACAATAAATGTTGTTCCTACCTGTTCAGTGGAGGAAAAATTCTACGTTGATGTTATGGCAAAGATTTCTGCACAGTACAACCAGAAAAACAACAAGAAATATTTAACCCTTTTCCTGCCAAGTCGGTGAAAATCCGCTTGAAATTCGGTGTAGCTAGAATCTGAGCAGCCACGGCCGTTATCCTGCCAAGGCGGTGGAAATCGGGCTACTTTTTGGTACCCCCTTTCCTGCCTAGTCGACGGAACTACGTGTAGCAAACCCTTGCTCACGCTAGGGGTCGTTCGAGGACAGGTTTTGGGCGAGGAACGGCGTTTGCTCTCGAAATGGGTTCACAGGGAGTCCAAGGACAGGGAAAGGTGCAGAAGCTACCCAGCCAGTCCCCTACCCCGTTGGGGGACTGGTTTTTTTGGGGGGGACGAGTAGCGTACTTGGCAGGTTAGCACGGTGACGTATCCTAGCGGAGTTTGGGCTAACTTGGCTCTGAGGCACTACATAGATTGCGGCCGAAATTGACCGTCTCGGCAACGCTAATCTATAAGGCAACCGCCTAAGACCGCCTCAGCTGGCGGTGCAATTTTTGCCAATGGTGCGAGACGAAAATCACGGACTTAGTCCGATTGACGGGAAGTGCGGACAGATTTGACGGACTCGGCTTGATTAGTCCCTGACATGGAACTGATCCGAACGGACTTGAGCGACATTTGTGAAGGGTAACCACCGCTTTTAACCGACTTGTTACCTTCTCGAAAAGACTACCCAGTCAGATGTCGGACGTTGTCGGCTGCACTTGGCTCTAGACGTTCAAGCCGTGCAACGAAACACACCGCCTCAGCCTTGCCATTCACGAACAAGGCCTCGAAATTCGATCCCATTGT
The DNA here is from genome assembly GCF_041260155.1 of Ptychodera flava. Taxonomy (NCBI): domain Eukaryota; kingdom Metazoa; phylum Hemichordata; class Enteropneusta; family Ptychoderidae; genus Ptychodera; species Ptychodera flava. Next base: position 1,449,921 of record NW_027248357.1, on the reverse strand, counting down.
TCACCGACTTGGCGGCTGCGGTTAGGTGCGTGAACCGTTGTTCACCGACTTGTTACGCCTATGTTGTCCCTGTGAAGTTCGGCTAACGGCCGAGTCTAACGGGAGTTGGCAGACCTGTGTTTGGTTTATACCGTAGTATGACCGACTCAGGTAGAGGTACCTGTCGGTATATTCCGAGTTTTACGCACTCGGGCGTCAATGACGGGTCGTCATCACCGCTGATGACGTAGACGTGCTGGCCACGTTATTTGAAGGAGCCATGTTTGCCCAACGGATGAGGCCGAGACAGCTGTTGACAATTTTGGCATCCTTCATCTTTGACCGCCTTAGTTGGGTAAGCCGCTCGGAGGCAACGGTTATGACCTAAACAAGCCGCTGAAGCACTGTTAGTTGCCGTACAAGAACGGGACGGCCAGTCCATTACTGCTTAATGGGCAATCAGTCGGGTTGGCTTGTCACCGACTTCGATGACAATACGCCCTGCTCGGGCGTACTTAGAAGGGACATGAGGTTAAAGATACGGGTTTCCCACCCGTACTGAACATGGGCTTGGGCCAACGTCCTTGGGTGGCAGGTGCGCATGCCACGTACCCAGCTGGACGGAATGTCAAGTTGAGATGCTAATGACATTGACTATGTTATGCTAAGTGCTCGAGGGATTTGCATTGCAAACGAGTATTATTAGCATATCAAATGGTACAGACAGGCAATTTACATGACGGGTAGGAATGTCAGCGCCGGTTGGTGGACTGATTGCCGTAGGTCCATTATAATAACAGGTGGCTGCATATATAAACACCCCTGCGTCCAATCATGTCCAGGGCTTTGTTTCCCTGTGGCTTTAAAAGGGTGGGACCTGCTAGTCTGTCGACACTGTTCCAGACATGAGCTTGACGGACCGCAAAAGTTTTCTGAAGGCAAGCAGACGACTGAAGCTCAAAGATGCAGAGTCTCCGGGCGGTAGTGGTAGCGATCGTTGTGATGTCCCTAGTAAACGTTCTAAGAAGTCGGGCAAGAAACGCTCCCGTAAGGCGAAGCTATCTCCGGCTGAAAAACCCAGTGGTAAGCGTAAACGTAAGACTGATCGTTCTGCCGATGATGATGATGGTGGGTCACCGGTTGCCAGTGGTTCTCACCCGGCTGCTCCGGGAGAGACTACTTCACCTGCAGAGACATCTGCTGCTCTTGTGGGAGATACTTCACCTGCAGAGACTACATCTGCTCTGGTGGGAGAGACTACATCTGCAGAGACTATGTCTGCTGCTGCTAGTGAGACAGTTAGTAACGAGACGGCTGATGCCATTGGTTCTCCCCCGGCTGCTCCGGGAGAGACACCACCTGTTGCGGTCACCATGAGCCCTCATCCTGCGTCAGGAGAGGTTCCTGTGCCCAGTGCGAAAGAGCTTGAGTCCTCGTCATCAGCAGAGGCTGCCCAGCCCGCTCCTGCCATAGTTTCGTGTGCTGCGATGTCCCCGCCGAAAAAGATAGTGCGGAGGGTTCGTTATCAGGATAGCCCACCTGATTTTGAGCCAGATATGATCCTTGATGCCGCTACGGGCGAGTTCAGGCCCAGACGCCCAGACGATGGTGACCGCTGAGTCCGACTCGGAGGTTGACGAGGATGCGGCAGAGGACGATGACTTTTATGACAGGCAGTATGTAGGTGAGGCAAGCTCTGACGACGATGATGACGTTGTCTGCTGTGTTGGCGGAGGACGACACCCCTCCTGTCTGGCGTATGTCGGAAACTACCGATGCTAATATATTTGAGGAGACCGAGTTTGATCATGAAAGAGGACCGACCTTCACCTTGCCCAGCCACTCTCGTGAGATCGATTACTTTTTTAAGTTTATTCCTGCTACACTGATCAGATTGGCAAAAAGACGAGACTAATAATACGCCAAATTCCACCAGCGATATATCGCTAGAAAGATCGATAAACACTGGCGTAACGCTGACTACCGAGAGGTGCAGGCGTTCATTGGCGTCTTAGTCTGTATGGGTATCGACCGTAAATCATCAGTGGAGGATTATTGGTCTAGCGATCCATTTCTGAGAAACCAGGGTATTTCTACTGTGATTACCCGCAGTCGCTTTCAGCAGCTTATGCGATATTTTCATCTGGCAGACCCAGAGAACGATCCACGTCGTGATCCTGATGAGGCACGCCGCCAACGTCGGTGTCAGGAGGATCCCCTTTATAAAATCAATCCATGGATGGAGCCATAGTTGACAGGTGCGTAAATAATTATAAGATGGGTAGAGAGATCTCCATCGACGAGGGCATGGTGCGATTTAAGGGCCGTTCTAAATTTAAGCAGAGATTACCGCATAAGCCTGACCGAGACGGTTTTAAGATATGGCAGCTGTGCGACTCCAGCACTGCATACATCGCTAACTTTGCACCGTACCTAGGTGTGAAATTTCGGGATCGGACTGATGGGAGACGGCAGGAGCGAGGTGTGGTGAAAAGAATTACGATGGAGCTGGTCCAGCCATTTTGTGGATATAATCACAGCCTATTTTGTGATAGCCTGTTTAGCACGGTCGTTACTGCTAGAGAGCTGATGGAGACCGGGATCTACATGGTCGGGAGTTTTAACCGCCGTAATCGTCGCACCATGCCCCCTCAATTAATTCCGCCGGGTAAGAGGAAGCGCCTTCCTCTGTCTGTTGGGATATGAAAGCCACGACCAGAACGGACTCTCGTCTTAACATCACTGCTTATCAGGATAGTAACGCTCAGGTGCTGATCTTGAATACGGTCTATCCACCCTTGGACTGCGTGCCAGTGGGGAGGGAGACGAGCAGCGACAGTGCCTCTGTCGCTGTATAATTATCGCCGTTGGGAAGTGTCGACCGAGCCAACCAGAAGCGCAAGTACTTTCACACTGGGCGCAAGAATCACAGATGGTGGACATATCTGGCATGTTACCTGATTGATGTTGCCCTGGTAAATGCATATATATGCTTCAAGCATGTACACCCTGATAGTAAGCTGACCCATAAGATGTTTCATCTGCTGTCGGGAAACAACTCATTGGCGGTTATTGTGGGCGATCGCAGCCCAGTGTGAGAGAGGTCGAGGCCACCGTTTCTCTTGCCTCGTACATAAATCCACAAAATCAGCCGATGCACGTTGTCAGCCGTTTGGAGGGGCGGCAGAAATGCTGTAAAGTATGCAGCAGAGAGGGTAAGACCACTGCGAGCGGACGACTGTCTGAGACGTCCAAAGGATGTAGTCTGTGCGGGGTTCATCTTCACGAGGGCGAGTGTTTTGCGGTTTTTCATCATCGCATGATGCTACGAGGTAAGAGGAGCGTTGGCGTGCAGACCTCTACTCACACAGCCCCGACGACACCCATCAGCAAGAGAACCCGACGTAAATAACGGACAGGGGATAGCTTCGCCTTACAGTGGCTTGACTGTATTCTTAACACGGACCATGATCACATTTTGAGCACGGTTGTGCCGTTTGTTTGTGCTTTACGATCCCGCTGATTGTAAATTGAAACACGGATTATTTTGTACAATCCCCCCGATTTTAATCTTTGTAACACGGACCATGCACTCGGACGTCGAGACAGACTCTGAGATTTATTATTCGGCATAATGTAAATTATTCCCGAATAAAATACTATCTATGGATCGCATATTTTCGTTTCTTTTGTTTTTACCCCCACTTTCGTTTTTGGCAGATCCGTAAGGACGCTATAGTAATGGATGAACGTGCGTTGTATCACGTGGGAGGGGCACAGCCCAACGGAGGCTGTGCTCGTGCGACGTAGACGTTGTACCAACCATCTGTCGTTTGGGTTAGTGCATAGAGCAGTTGCACTGTCCAGAGCTAAGGTGGTACAAAACTGCACCTTAGTAACAACTGCACAACTAACCTGTTAGGAAACGGTAACACTAACGAGCTAAGTGTGCACTGAACTGGCCAAACTACGTACACGCTTTCCTTCAATGGCGAAGCTATGTCGTTGACACTACGTCAAAGCAGACTGCACTGTGCGACTCTTCCAAGTCGTTCAAAGTACGTGGCCAAGTGACACAACCTAGGGGGAATAGGACAGGTTTGAGGGTGCTGCCGCACCCATAGCATAACCCCTGGGTCTTCTACTAACTCACGAGCGAGGTGATGTTTCCCCGGTGTGGACGTGCGTGACGGCGAACGAGCTTTACTTCCGCAAAAGTAAGCTAGAAAAGGGCATAAAAGTGCACGTCCCCCGGGGCAAACAACGCCCAAGACCTCGTTATTTTCTCGACACAACCTCATCAGCGGTTGCCCCTCTATACGGGCATGCAAAAATTTTTGAAGTCTAACACGTATATGGTCGGTAATCGTACCCCGAAAATGCGGTATTTTCCCGCCAAATGCCTGGCAGGAAAGCGTGCAGGAGAGCCGATCTTCTGTAGACCACGGAAAAGGTCGCATCCATACCTGATGATGTCAGACATTCAAAACTGTTCCCTATTTCAACTTATATTACGACAGAAAGCCAAAAACAGAAACTGTGGTATTTTTACCAAAACTGTAACATCGCTATGTTTTTTTAGTTTTATGACCATAAGTACATATACCTTTAGTTTATATGTAGAAAAGTGGGTAAAATATTGTAATATTGAATTTAATTCCAACCTCAACATCCATGGCAAGCATTTTATACACCAAAATTAAATAAAATTGCATATTGTATTGTTTTGTGAATAAATGAAATGGAGATCGTTGTGGTCGGAATTTCTTGTAGCGTCCGTGACACACTCATATCTTAAGGACAACAGGAGTTATAAAAGATCTGATGTCACAGGCCTAAGTGTCAATAGGTGCCTACCTTAAATAAACAAATTATATAATTACTGTCCCTTGCATTCACTATTAATGTTCCTAAAATATGGAAATGTAGCATCCGTGACGGTGTAGCGTGCGTGACGTGTTTACTACATAGTCATAATTAATAACTATTTAAAACATTTTAAAGCAGTTAATCCACTACAACATATAAATACTAGTGTGTATTGTGTGTACATACATGGAGTTGGGTTACATATGTCTTCAAGGCATAAATTGTAAATTTGCACAATATTGATTTTTTAAAAAGTAATAAAACACTCAAAAAGTTATTTGAGCCTCAACTGTAACACTTAGATTGGTAATTTTTGTGAATGCAGTAATTATATTGAATATGTTATTAGAATTCTAGTGAAAAGAACAATGAATTCTGTGCTGTATATGCATTTATTATTGTGTATTCCATTTCAATTCATTATGTCACGGATGCTACAATAAAATGCAAACATTGTTTTTCAGATTATAAGCCAATCTAAATGTGAAATAACCACCACATTTTATTGTTTTGTTATCACATTTGAATTTTAAAAATCAAGGGGGTAAGAATGACATTTGTGTTAACTGTGTCTCCACCACTTTCACATATTATGAGGGCAGAGAGTACGAACGTAAAGTTGGCGTCATCTCTTCTCATCTCATCCTCAGGTGACCTTTCTAGCTGACGCTAAAATGACGCTACTCAGCATCAGCTTCAGCGTCGTATCCAAAGATTGCGGAGGTTACGCTACCCGATGATGTATAAATGATAAAATTCGCCCGTAACTTAAGAAAATAACAACTCCATTCTTCTCAACTTTCTTTAAATCCTAAAACTGGTTTGCAGGTAATATTTTATCGTTAGAATATCTCATATGGACTAGTTTTTTGGAAATGTTCGTAATTTTCAGTCCATGGATCCGCGGATGTGTTTGTTGGTATCCTCTTAACTCTTGCATTAAGATTTTCCAAAAATTTGTGCAAAAAAGGTATACATGGTCCGAAATGTGTAAAAATCGCCACCATGAGAGGTGATATGAAAGCCCTAATTATTCAAAGGACATATAAAACAATTAACTTGTATAACTATGACTTGAGGCCTGAAAAGTCAATGTATTAAACAAAAAAACTTTGAACTTTAAGGAAATTAAGGCTAAGAATGTTGCGTTATAACTACAATGTGAGAAACAGATATTGAGAGGAGAGGTAACTAAATATTATGAAATGCAAATCCCACTGTGTTTTAATTAACATTTACAGTGATATGAAACTTGGAGCACATTTTAATGTCCTTTTTACACTTATCATTCCATCAGACGCATTCTGACGCCGGTGGAGCTGACGCTGTAGCGTCATCCTCATCCTCATTTCGCGTGACCCCTGAGAGGCTGAGAATGAGGATGAGTATAACGCCAACTTTACGCTTGTCAGAGAGTACAGATATATTATAGAACAGAGGTCAGAGGTTGGGAGGCTACGTCTCTGATCTCCAGCCTCATCTAGGTGTGTGTGCGCCCCATCCTGACAGGCTAGGTATTAGAACAGCTGCAAGTCATTTGGATTTCTTGGGTGGTGTGTCAGATACATTAGCAAATTTTATTGTGGGACCACAGGTCAAAGTTTAACAACCTGTCGCTCTAGCCTGATCTAGGTGTCTAGTTTTATCTTGGTTTTACACTTTAAGTAAGGCCAAGCAATGTTAACTTCTGTGTTTTTTGACGTATTGAAAGTTTATTACTGGTATAGACATTTTTCACATACTCCAACTGATTTTTGCAGTATGTTGCTATAATAGCTTTCTTGTTCAATTTAAAGAAATTGTCAATGTTTACACAATTTTATCAATATAAATTTTGATAGAGAAAGGTTTTGGAGAAAAGAGAAAGAAAAAACCTGATTGCTGATTGCTTTTTATATTTCAACTTGACCTAACTTTCAAGTTTGATTTTGGTAGCGTCCGTGACAAAATTACAGTCATACTAAACAGAAAATATTTAGAAAAAAGTTCATTGTGATTACACTGAATGGTATTAATATTGTTGCTATAGCATGGTTAATTCATGACAATAAACTTTTAAGTACAGTATACCAGCGGAAGGACATAGAGAAGTTGAAAGTCCTATTAAAAAATATGATCAATATTGTTGTATTTCTCACTAAACTTGAGGTTGTGTTTATTCATGGAAAAATTAAGTAAATCATACCAAGTATAGCTTATTTTAATGCCAATATGCATCTTTTATATTGTCATAACATAAGAAAGCATTAACAAATCATTGTTTAAAATTTTATTGTGACATTTGTGTTTCATGTACAACATATCTGTAGCGTCCGTGACACTGCGTCGACCATATAAAACAATGTGCACTGTGGTAATACTAATGACGTTTGCTTCACCAAATTTTAGGAAGATATGCCCCATACCATAACCTTTCAACATATTATTTAACTGGACAGTTATCATGAACTTGAAATTTTGACCTAAGTGACACACTCTAGCGCAACCTGATTGTGACTGACCCGTGATCAAATATGGCAAGATTAGCTGCAAAAAATACAAAATTGAAGATTCATCAAATTTCAATACATCACACTAAGACAACTCCTAGGAACTGTATACCAAATATCAAAGGCATCAGACAAGTAGTTTTTGAGAAACACAGTTTTGACCAAAAAATGGCAAAAATTGCACAAAAAATACAAATTTGCAGATGTCATCATATATTTAATATATCATATTTAGTTCATCTGTAGGAACCTGTCAGGGCTCGTGCTAACGTTTGCCACAATCGCAAATTGCAAATAAATGTCTGATGTGGCGAAAAAAAATTGCTACGCCTTCGCCACGCGTGGCGAAAGGTCGTGGACCGGGGTGCCGTGTTGGGATATTGACCAAGATGTGCGCGTTGGCTTCGAAGGTCATGTCAGTCCTTCGATCCTAGACCGACTGTTTTCCCCGAAGGACCAGAATTTCAACATGCGGGTGTTCATTGTGATCGATCCAAAATATGTAATGGATTATTTATGTAGCCTGCTATTCTAACAACTAGTCGGTTTTTTTTTAATAAGTGTACGTTATTTTCAGCAATCCAAATTTCCAGCATAAACACTGCAAGCATCGTGCAAAACATTTGACCACGTACGTCGGGTCAGGGTGCAAGCATGAAGGGTAATGTGAGTTCACACAATGACATACAAGCACAACGTATTCCAAACAGCGGGCACCATCGTTAATCATGCTGTTTCTGTCACTTTAAATGTATCAAAATAACCCTAGCTCGGTCAGATTATCAAAATATTCAGTCATTTAAATATCTAGCCTTTGAACAAAATAATTTGTTGCTCTGTCGTACGTCGACCGATGATCGACGGCAGAGTTCCTGAGCAGGCAACTGACAGACTGAAGTGATGGCGTTGTGGTTTGACCAGAGCTAAACTGAGCATGGGCGAAAAAGTTTCAAGATCCCCAGTTTTGTTCTCAAAATGAGAATGGTGTGCTAATATTTCTCATTATGAGAAAAATTTTCTTATGCAATAATTACCATAGACTTTTTTCCTCTTTAACCCTTTTCCTGCCAAGTTGATGAAAATCCGCTTGAAATCAGTGTAGCCAGAATCTAATCACTGGTGACCGTTATTCTACCAATCAGCAGAAATCAGGCCCTTTTTGGGTACCCCTATTCCTGCCAAGTTGACGGCACTACGTTGTGCTATCCCCTGTGCGTTTAGGGGTCATCTGAGGACAGGATTTCTGATAAGGAACGCCTTTTCCCCTCAAAATGGGTTCACAGGAGTGGATAGACAGGGAAAGGTGCAGAAACCTGTCCATCAGACCCCCACACCCGAGGGGGGATGTTTTTTTTGTACTGCTTTTTAGCGGACTTGGCAGGATAGCATGGTGACGTTTTCTAGCGGAGTTGGACGTACTTGGCTGCCTGGACTATAGAGATTGCTGCCGAACTTGACCAACTCGGCAATGCTAATCTAGAAGGCTACTCTTGCAAATGACTTGGCAGATGGTGCGAGACGAAAGTCACTTATTCAGTTGTGCGTGACTGAAAATGAACGTATTTTTGATGGGACAGCTCGACTTGTTCCTCCGATGGAACGGATATGAACGACTCGGAAATACCATTACAAACTGGTGTCCGACGTATTAAGCTGGGCTTCAGCTCTGCAAGTTCAAGCCAGGCAACGTCCTTCACCACCTTGGCCGTGCCATTCAATGGACGTGGCTTTGGATTTTTTATTTATTCCATCGTCCGAAGTATTGGCTCTGGTTTGCAGGCAAACATATCCTCTTGCCGACGAGTTGGTAACTATGTATGCTGTTTGCGTACCGAGAATTCTAAAGGGGACATGAGGTCAATGCTACGGGGATACTGCCTGTACTGAGCATGGACTGCTTTTGTTATGCAAACCAGCTAGCTGTACAATGGCCGCCAGGCATGTGGAGACATCGATGGCTAGAACAATGGAAGCATATTGCGTTGTACCCGTGCATCGCAAAAGTGAGACTGACAACTTGGGTGTAGTGACTGGTAATCACTGGTTGGCTGCAGCCGAAGCCATGACTGGTACAAACCAGTACCTGACTGAGGACCGCTCAATTAAGTCGTATGAACGTTAACACTCCTAAGCCAACTCTCAAACGAGTCTGCTAAACTACGTGGAAGCTGTGCCTCAATAGCCCAGCCATGTGGTTAGTACAACGGCAAAAACATAATTTTTGTGCTACACTGCCAAGTCGTTGAAGGTACGTATTCAATTGACCCTACCCTGGGGAAAAGGACGGTTTACCGGTGCTGCCACACCCCTAGCACAACCCTCAGGGTCTCTGACTAAATGATGAGCGAGGTGATGTTTGTGCCTAGCGGACGTGCGCAATACTGAAGGAGCTTATTTCACTAAAAGTAAGCATGAAACGTCAATAAAATGACGCACCCCCTGGGGCAAACAAAGCCGGTGACCTCAATTCTTTTCTGCAGTAATCCTTGAGCACCTTCCCCTGTCTACGGGCATGTAGAAATTATCCATGTCAAGTACGGCTAAAATACCCTGAAAATGGGCGGTTTCTGCCAAAATGCCTGGCAGGATAACGTGCAGGAGAGCCAATCTTTTGTAGGCACATATTATGGGGCCGTTTTCTACTGACTTGGCAGGATAACGAACAAGGGCACGCGGCAGGAAAAGGTTAATGATTAGGCCATCCCAGTACACCCTAAATTTTACGGTATTTCTTGAATTGATCATACTTGATACAGTCAACTGAAGCAAATAATACATTCATGAAATGAACTAGTGAAGTCCAATATCTTTATTTCTAGTGAAAATACTGAAATGTAAGAGAGTGACAGTAGACCTGCATTTTTAAAGATTTTGTTCTGTGCAGCAATGTTGTGTAGTTCTATTCCCTATATGACAATAAAATACCAGGTACTACGGCAAAAAAAAATTAAGTTTGTTTCTCATCCTCGGTCACATACAAAAATGATGCCGTGACGTGCTTTTTTAATTCAGGGGTTTTGTGAGTTTTGGTATTTATGTAAATTGGGTTGTACACGTCGACTTTTGTTGCACGCTAGTATAAAGTGCTGTTCTCGGTGGACGGACCATGGATAGTAGAAGCGAGACTGTCAATGATTGTACAAGTGACGCATCAAAAAGACGATAATTCATATAACATTATGTTACCATTCTAATGTACACAGCACTTAAGTTAGTTACAGATAGTGAAATGCCTTCCACTGTGGGTGGTGATTACAACATCTGGAATTATCCTGGATCCAAATTTCTCATCAGTTCTTGTGTGTCTTACATAGAAAAGTTGCAAAAATTGGTCCGCAATGACAAAATTCATCTCAGCTTTGTTTTCTGGATCAAATTTTCCTACAAATTGATACCAAATATGACAAAATTATGTTAACAGCCTTCAAAACTGTCTCACAACATATCCTGGGTTGGTGTAGGTCATTTAAGGTCACAAACTGAGAAAATTACCTAAAATATACAAACTTGGGGGCTTCCCAACACTTTGAGCAGAAAAGATAAATAACATCCAGGGATTACCCTGGCTCAAGAACGGCATGAGATAAATCGCACATGAAAAAAAACAGTGGAGAATTTCAAAGTCTGTGGGCTTTCCCTGATTTTGTGCATATTGGTTAATTTGCATAACAATACACTCAGTGAGACAGTTTTCGGACGACCTCAGTTTCCTCAGTTTTCAGACATTAATAACATGCTGTTTGTTATACTCACTTCGCTCCGTTTTGATAGCGTTTTACAAGTCATGCTACAGCATATTAAGTCAGGTGACGCTGCCGTCCCGTTTTGGATTTTTTCTTGGTAGAAGCTATTTCGGGCGCTACAAACTTGGTGAAGTTAGTCACTCCATGGCCACACTGTACGATACGAGGTGTCGAACGCAACACACAGGGACAGCACGTGTCTGATATCTAAGCGCTATACCGGTACACGTTGAAATATAGTTGCGTCGTCCATGGATTAAACATAACTAATTATCACGAAATATTTCCATATAGTTTTCTAAACACATCGAAATTGAAAATCGGGGTTCGAAGTTTCAAAATATCAATATTTAGCCCCATATCACATTCAAAGTACGACGTCTGATTACTGCGATAGCAGTCCGATTACACGCACTCAACATGGGGGCAAAAATTTGGCAACTTTGACCCCCTAAATGCCACTTCTGTCGGTGTTAACAGTTTGAGGATAAACACAATAAAGTTTCGAAAGGTATGATAATAAGATTTCGTTGTGCTCGTCATTTATGAAACGGCTTTGGGCGAAATTCACTACCCTGTCCGAAAACTGTCACACTGAGTGTAGTTGTAATCGGAGGCGATCGAATCCATACTTTCTAGTGCGGGAGTAACAGAAGTACAGTAGTCCAGTGCATTTTCCTTTTTTCTTCGCACTACCACTCGTACTGGACACGAATATTCCTTCGAAATCGCCATTTTGAGCGACGACAACACACTATATACACATGATACATCAGCAATGAACACTTGCTGTATCGACTCCAATGATTTGTCAATGAACGCAAAACTTCCTGTTGGCAACCAATCACAAACGCTGTTGAAACGGGTAACTCTGCAACAGCTTTTTTTCTAGCGTAATTATAGCGCTCTCTACGGCGACACAATGAGTGGTTCTGTACTGAAAACCTGCCAAGTATTACCGTGAATTTAGATCGCGTAAAGGTATCACGTACGCGCCATTTGAATTATCGTCGCGATTTTTTTGCCCAATTGATTTTTCTGAATGCGATTTTTCTCATTTTGAGCGTAAATATCGCGCTATCGCGCCCCAAAGTGATCCTGAACATCCCTTGGGACTTTATACCAAATTACAAAGCTATCAAACAAGTAATTTTGAGAACAAGTTTTCTTGACCAAAAATGACAATATTGTCTACAAATATCTAACTATTGTCATCTCTGTACGTCTGTGTACCAAATATAAAAGCAGTCTGTCCAGGGGTTTTAAAAGAAAATACTGTTTAAGATTTTTTGACCAAAAATGACAAAATTGCTCCAAATAGTAATTTTCCCAATTTGTCATAATTTCAACAAATTAGAAGAGTAACACCCTTTCAAAGATATAACCCAAATTTGAGAGCGATTGGGCTGGCGGTTTCAGAGAAGAATAATTTTTACTGAAAATGAGAAAAATCACCAAAACATTCAGCAAAATACAAAATTAAGGATATCTTCACAATATTCAGAAAACTGTATAAGTTCACTTAAGGTACTTGCACACAAATTTTCAAAGCAATCAAAACAGCAGTTCTTGAGTTATTAGTTCTTGATCATTTTCACATTTTGTAAGCTCATTGTATAATTTTGGCAATGCAGACTTCATTTTAACAAAATCCCATCTATAGCCCAGGATGCATCCACACACCAAATACCAAGCTTAAATGTGCGGCAGTTTGCGTGTTTTTGATGTTGACGGACATACTGTACGTACGTACATACTTACATACATACATACATACATACAGACACCATCGACTTTCAGCTTATACAATTAACTCACATTGGTATAACCAAATGTGAGCTAAAAATTGAAGATTTCATCAAATTTAAATATATATCACACTAAGACAACCCCTAGGAACCTGTATACCAAATATCAAAGGCATCAGACAAGTAGTTTTTGAGAAACACATTTTTTGACCAAAAACGGCAAAAATTGCACCAAAAATACAAAATTGCAGATTTTGTCATATTTTCAATGTATCATATTTAGTTCATCTGTAGGAACCTGTATACCAAATATCAAAGCTGTCAGACGAGCGGTTTTGATAAAATAAAGTTTTGACCAAAAATGACAAACAAATTCCTTAAACGTACAGATTTGCATATTTCATCAAAATTTGAACAAATCTAAGTTGGGTTATCCCTAGGGACCTGTATACCAAATAACAAAGCTGTCTGACCAGCGGTTATGAAGAAGATCTTTTACCAAAAATGCCTTTTTAGGTGCTAATTTGCATATTTTCAACAATATCAAAAAATAAAAAACGAGTTTCTCAAAATCATATTTTAATCTTCACAATATTATCAGGCGACTAGTAAAGTGAGTAAGCGCCATTTACTACAATGGAATGCAGGTGAGCCACCGTAATTTCTCTGTCAGCACTCTAGTGAAAATTGCTTCATCGTGTTTTTCACATTTCATTTGTAGTATACAAGTGAAATGCATTTTCACATTGATCCGCTTGACCAAAAATTCGTCAGCCTTTTGCTGAAGTAGGTTTATATCTCCTTGTGTACATTGGCCAACTCTGAGACGATTAAATAATTCTGCAAAATGTTTTATCATCTTTCTGTCGCATAAATCTGTCAGTTCATGCACTGTAAAGTACTGTTTCCAGAGGTTTATTGATAAAGGGCCATATCCCTGGTGTAGATATTTAAAAATCCATCCATCCATGACAGGTTTGAGTTGCAACATATCACCTACAGAGACTATTGACACACCACCAAATATCTTTATTTCCTTTGATTTCTTGAAGATGGAGATTAATAAATTGAATGTCCTTGTACCAACTTTGAATAAAATTGGTTGAGATGTGCCTGAGTTATGTCTCTGTACATGAAAAAATCGTAACAAAATGGGCGCACCATATTGGATCGGATCACATATTGACGTGCATATGTATGACTTATGAAGTAATCCTTGAATCAAGTTTGAATGAAATCGCTCCCGGCATCTCTGAGATATCTACGTGAATGGACGGACAGACAGACGCACGCACGCATGGACATGACCAAACCTACAAGTCCCCCCGAACTGTGTACTTGGGGACTAACAATAAAATAAGTTCATCAAATCACGGAAGGGTCGAGATTTCCATGTATCTCATGTATCACGCACGATATCTGTAAGCGATCGCGGTCGGCTACTTGGTTGCTTTTCGGGTGATCATGACAACTCATCACGAGCTATGTTTATTTTTGGAGTATTTTTTGTGCGAAATGTTAATTAACTCTGACTGGAATGACCCACGGACTGGGTTCATAGATATTTTCGTTATTGAAGAAATTAAAGTCCAACCTTTGTCAAAATCTGACGATGTAGTGCCCACTCAATGAGCCAATCTCGGACACAGGCCTAAATCCTAAATAGAAGATCGGGTGATGACGTTCACCAATGGTTCTACTCCGGAATAAAAAGGACGCAATGCGTTCTACAGACTCAGTACGCCCAATAATCACGTGATGCCGGTGACAAACAAACCCACATGTGTACTAACGCGTATGGAAATACACGTACGTCTATGCGCGTTTGCGCACATGGCTTGTTTGTACCGTGGTAGATTCGAATTCCGGGTTGGCCTATTGTTCACCTTGAACTGACAGACACAGTGTTTCAACTGTTCTGTCTTACAAGCTTTCTTTCTAACAGAAATTAAAATGTTACTGGGGCAACCGGTACATCAACACCTTACCAGCCTTCTGAACACGACATGTCCTTTCCATGTGTGAGAACACGTATGTCGTTTTCAGGGTTAGCATTTATATCAAAAGCAACTATAGTGTACCTGTACTTTCGGCCGTAGATTTGGGGCTGTTTAAATAAAGTGGCTTTCTTCGACTGACTGTAATTAAATGATCATAGATGCTACCGCCATGCTTTTATGTTTAGTTGTTTTCGATGTCATTGTCAATGCAAACTCTGCCTGCAGTTTTGTAAAATACAGTGTACGCACTTCGCAAGAATATATCGTACCGTACTGACTCATCTTTTGCTAAGTCACGTCCGAAAAGGGTTCACTTTCGTGATGTCATGGCATCATAGACGCTTGTTAGTAAAATAGTTTATGACAACCACGAAGTTTTCATCCTGTTTGCACGCCATATACATGTATTTCTAAGCGTACACATGGTTTGTTTACATTGTAATTGTTCTCATATGCACAAATGTTTGACCAGTTTACACCTCTGCACGTCACTGAATGATTGACAAATGTTTGAATCATGGAAAAACTGTTTCCTAGGGGCCTAGTAGGGCCATTCCCTTCATTCCGAAAGCAATTTTTACCCGTAATCGTCGTAATTTTAAAAGTTTTGTGAAACTTTGCAGAATACCTATATGGCATAGGTAGGTGTCCAGATTATCTTGCCCCAGGGGGGGGAGTTTGACAAATTTCATGCCTAATTTCCAAATCCCCCACTATGCTCCGAGGTGGGGAGGGTTGGGGTTGACATTGACTGCCGCATAAAAATCTCCCAGAACCCCCCCCCCCCGAAAAAAAAAAATATACAGAATATCAAAACGGTCCATTATTGCGCAGTCAATGTAAACCCCACCCCCCCCACCTCGGGCGATACGGGAAAAATGTGGGGGATTAGACCGTGTGTGCCATGAAACTGTGCCCGAGGGGGTGGGGCAATTGCCTCGTTTTGATCCCCCTATTCCTTTGACGGACAGGCCCAGAATATGTTCGTAAATAACTACGCATGCGCACGTATGCAGGGCCTGAAAATTACCCTAGGTCCCGGACCAGTGTTTTTTATCCCGAACCAGTACTAATTACCCCTAAAAAGTCCGCAGACCAATACAAAAAAGGAGCCAATTTATTTTGCAAGGGAATGTCCAGTGCTTTTCCCAGATTGTGTTCTAGTGTCTTTTGACGAAAAATTAGAAACTACATCCCCCCCAAAATACCGAAGTTACTGAAACCAAGGAGGTAGCAGAGACGCACTAAAGCCAGTTACACTAAAACTAAGAGCCCATTGAGAGACTACGTCTTATAGGTACAAAATTACAATAATTATCGCGTCTTTAAGTCGATATTTAAAATTTAGTCTATTTCTTTCATCACAACATAAACTCTAAAGGAAAATCAGTTACTCTATTACAGTTTGCGATTCATGATATGAGCCAGGCGATGTGCGTCCACTAGCCACTGCACTGCAAAAATCAAATGACGGGCCACGTACTCATTTTACATGTAGAATTTAATGTGGTAAAAACCAGACCATAGCCTCAGCTAAAAATATCAGCAACCCCAAAATTGTGTGAAAATATTATATCTCTGTCAATAAAGTAGTATTTTGCAGTAAAATTCTCTGGAAGGAGTCTCATTACAACTTTCCGATCGTCCGTGGCAAGCAAGCTTCTGAATTTAGAAGGTCACCATGCTGAATTCTTTATATAGTCAAGACCCCCTAGCTCGATTGTAGTTGACCTTAACAAGAACCGCCTAGCTTGTCAAAACAGCGTTATGGCAATTTGCTATTGCTATCACAGGAAAAAGAAGTCCCTCTCAGATATTTGGTGTTTTCAACCTATTTTTTACAATTTAAATGGAAAAGAATCAACCGCTGGGCAATTATAAAAATGAAGTGAACTTTATAGCAATAGTAAAAACATGTCAAGTGTGTGTACAAGAACTTGAGAAAACTACCAAGTAAATGTTTATGCAGTGTGTCTGTATTAAACAGATTGGCAGTTTATGCTGTATGTAAATCCCAAGCAAATCTGATAGAAATGCATATATAACATGAGTATGAGAAATGAATCATTCTTGTATCGTTATGCAAATTTTTGAGGACCAGTGGATTTTACCTTTGGACCAGTGAAAAAACAAAAGGTCACTGGTCCTGGGACCAGTGGGAAAAAAAACAGAAATTTCAGGCCTGGTAATGGATGTTGTTGTTCAGAGCGGTAGCATGGCGAAAGGTGGCTGTCAAGGCCATGTGGGCCGGTAAGCAGCTTTTCAACTGGCTATTGATGAACGCGATGCAGCAATATTCAGAGGTGTGTATGACAGTATATTTGTGATTGATGGCTTAAATATCGATAACTAAATAAATGATTTTCATCCGCCGTGTATTCTTATTTTTTGGAAAACTGAACATACCATACGCAAAATTTCCCGCATTTTCCCACGTGAGCGTGACATTTCGGATGTTCACGGTGCGTCATCGACATGGTCCAGCACTAAAAAGACCTCCGGGTCAACTCTATTTTTGATAAAGCTTAAAGGGACAAAGTCAGCCATTTTTCATGAATTTTGTTTGATGCGATATATACTTATTTTGTTTGACATGTTGAAAGACACTGAATGAATGAGTGACCATACATATATTCGACCCCAGTTTTATACAAATTAAGTAAAACCATCGCGAAAACGAATTAATGGTCATGACCATTAATTCATTTTCGCGATGGTTTGCATGTATCGTGTCTAAAACCGGGGTCGAATATAGCATGGTCAGCCATTCTTTCGGTATCTTTCGACATGTCAAACAATATAAGTAGTATATCTCACATCAAACAAAATCATGAAAAATGGCCGACTTTGTCCTTTAAATTGCTTGTGTATTTGGAAAACATGTTCGGTCACGACGGGATTCCTTTTTATGTCCGCTAAATGTATTATCAAATTTATTCATGATGACCCATATAGCTAGGGAAACAGTTCTGTTTCATCAGTGTGATCATTCTGATCATCTGTTCTGTTGAGTTTTACACAGTATCTTTCTGCCGTGTTTTATGATGAATAAACACGGATCATTATGAATTTTCATTCCTCTGCTTGTTTTAAATAGTGCATGACTGATGTAGAATGTGTCATTGTGCTTGTAGCCTGAGAGCGAGAAGACAAAAAAGCTGCACTTGTGAGATTGGACATCATGTATCTTGTTATCAGCTTTAATTAGTTTATTGAGGCGACATGTCTTGTGTGATACATCTGGTGTTTTGATCTAATTAAATCATTTGTTCTAGCCTGAAATATGTTTATGCCTGACAACATACAAGCAAACTAGACTGAAAAATATTGTAAATTTTTGCTCCAAAATAGGTGACGTGACTGTGACACCTCAACACTTTTATCTGGTCACAGTATAAGTGGCTGAAAAACAAATGCGAAAAGTATGTTATTTTCCTGGATCTATTTGTGTTGATTGTGATAGACATTTGTGAACAGCATAAATGTCACAAAACCCTGTTTTAAATGATAAAAATTGTTCTAAAGTTGAACATGAACTTTTTATATTGATGCAGGTTGTTTACGACATGAAATGAAAATTCCAAAGAGTGGTTGTGTGTAGGAATTTACAAATTCCCCACCCCGTATGTGGGGGATTTACTTGGTTTAGGTGGGGATTTTCCGGATTGTCTTGCCCAAGGGGGTGGGGCATTTGGCAGATTTCACAGGACTAATTTCCAAATCCCCCACTAAACCCCGAGGTGGGGGGGGTGGGGTTTACATTGACTGGCGCATAATATTGTCGTGTTATTTGCATAGTTCAACAACAGCATGAACAAATCATGAGAGACTGTAAACAACTTTCTCACCAGTACCGCTTTCGTTCCATGAGAGGGTACTTTACGCGATTTTGCAAGTCGCTTCAGTTCAATACACTTCATCCTGTGATAACGTTGCGCGCGATCGACAATACTTTCCACTCAACTATGATTACCGTCGCCTTTGCATTGGCTCGTGTACTTGTACTACTTGTAGTACTGCTTAGCAGCTGAACTTTACTTTTTCGGCGACCAAATCAACGTCTTGGTTTATCCATGGTGCACCCCTTTACTTCATAATATGGATGGCCCTAAACAAGCAATTGGTTTACTTTACCAGCATACGAATCTCACCTGAATTACTATGCTTACTTCCTGCGTGTGGATTCAATACACTTCCAACTAGCTCCACGTACGCGTACGTATATGTACACCGACGAACAGACGAAAGAGGCCCTGTAGAAGCAACTCTCTTATTGGCAGACAGATTATTTTATTCTCCAATCAGACCTTGCTTTACGTCTTACTCTGTTCGCCGGTGTCCTGCCTGCTATCTATCCTGACATTGTCATTTGCATACATAAATATGCGTGTTGAGGCAATCGTTATGCAAATAACGGACCCCATTCAATCTATCATTCCGTTGGGACGGTATCATGAATGTGCGTGAAAACAGTGTTTTATCACCATATCACAGATCGTTTGTGATAATGATCAATGAAATTAGGTGCTTAAACATCGCGAAGACGCAAAGATAAGTCGTTTTACTCAAACAGAGGATGTGATGTGAACTGGGGATGTGATGCAACTTGTGAATGAAACCATACACTTTTCACGGACAGTCCTAATGATTACTGCCCGTGAATGCCGTGTCTGCCTGAGGACTGCCCGAGGAAAAAGTGGGCCAAATTTCGCCAATTTCAACACTAGGCCAATAGGTTCAGTTTATATCATGCCCAGCCAACCAAAAATATCATCGATTTGGCGTTAACCTTATGTTTTCTCCGGCGGTTTTCGAACTCTGAAGACGGCCGGGCTCGAAGGACATCCGCCAGCTTGATAGTGAGATCATACCATTTAGTCCGAGAGGAGGTACAATAACCTCGCCTAGTGCGTACAGCTTGATAGCCTACCACCCCTTGTACTGAATGGTATGATCTCACAATCAAGATGAGGACGTCCAGTTGTCTAGTCTGCGTCTTTCACTCTCGAACCAGAGTTCTTAGGGCGGACCATTAGATCTTGGGAGGGGGTGGTCAAAAACAGAAAAAAAAAATTTTCAGAGCAGAAAGTTAGGAAAAAAAAATCTTCAAACTAGTTTGCAAAATAAAAAAAAAATAAATAAGAAGACAAAGGCGTAAAAAAAAATCTGCAAAGTCTTTAAAAGTTTGAATTTTTTTTAGATTTTACTGACAGAAAGCAACTTTCTGTATTTTTTAGTACATCATCCATTAATTTTAATTTATACATTTAGAGTGACTGTATCCCTTATACTGGAAGTTGTGATTATCTTATCTTTTCAGGACTTTTGTATTCTGATCACTTGAAAATTATGAATTATAGAGCCTGTTTTCTACTTGTTTCCTGCGTACAAACCAAGCAGGTACACTAGGTAAAACATTGAAACTATGGTATGGTTGTCAGACAGAAAGTTGTATTTGCCTTTTAAGATCAAGGTAAACAGATGCAGGCCACATCAGTTTCATTTTTTTCACAGCATTTTATTGCAATGATGAATGCAAGAATGGGTGAACAAGTAGAAACACGTCAATAATGATAAAACAACATATCAAGTCATTATGTATTATTTTGCTTTTAAAAAGGCATTTTCAATTCTTTTTTCTCAAAAAACAGCCTCAAAAAACAACAGCAACACATGTTTTAACATTCAACAATACACTACGTAGAATGCCATCTATCCAACAAATCCCAACACAAAAACACACAAAAGGGTTGAACTTTGAAAGTTTCTCGATAGCAAATACTGAAGAAATCTGCATGAATAATCGTTTTTGTGTAGCAAATTTCAAAGAAATTGGACAAGCCCTTTCAGAGAATACAGATTTTTTGACCATGAATGGCATAAATTGCCCTAAAAAGACAAATATTGAAATTTCAACACATCTATACATGTCCAATAAATTTGGACATGCTGCTACAGAGAAATAGATGTTTTGATCAAAAAAGGGCAACAATTGCTCTAAAAACACAAATATGCAAATTTAACTATATTATTTAGCTTATTTTAGCTTCTCAGCTTGTCAAAATCAATTGTAAATCATGAGATATGCATGATGTTTGGTGGGGTGAATGTAGGCATTTCACCACGCAGTAGAAAGGGAAGCAAGGAAACCAAAATAGTCAATTTTCAAAACTATACGAAGCTACTGAGGAGCAAGAAGACCATGTTTCAGAGGAAGATGTGTAATCCGAAAAAAATGCTCCCAAAGTGCCACCAAATAACACCATTTTAATCTCTATTTTTCAAAAGCTCCAACGGCAGGAGGGGACACCCCCTCCTGACCACCCCCCCCCCCGCAAAAATACTCCCCAAGTGCCACCAAATAACACCATTTTAATCTCTATTTTTCAAAAGCTCCAACGGCAGGAGGGGGACACCCTCCTGACTCCCCCCGCAAAAATACTCCCCAAGTGCCACCAAATAACACCATTTTAATCTCTATTTTTCAAAAGCTCCAACGGCAGGAGGGGGACATCCCCTCCTGACCTCCCCCCGCAAAAATACTCCCCAAGTGCCACCAAATAACACCATTTTAATTTCTATTTTTCAAAAGCTCCAACAGCAGCAGGGGGACACCCCTCTCCTGAGCTCCCCCCCCCCCCGTGACCGCTTGTGTGGCCGCTTGGCACCACATCTTTGCCCTCTTTATCTTCAGACAGTGACGAACTAAAAAAAATTATAAATCTGAAAATTTACTCTGAAAAAAAAAATTTGCACAGCTAATCTCAATTGGAAAAAAAAAATTTCAGAAATTTACAGTAGTAAAAAAAAAATTTTCACAATTTCATTGTGACCACCCCCCCAAGGTCTAATGGTCATCCCTTATGGCGCGTACTACGCTAATAAGTATCTCATTATCGGCGGCAGCGCAAGGAATTGTGGGAAAGACACGCCCATAAGAACTCTGCGGTGGACATTGGACGTCTTTCTCGTCGAAAGCCTAGTCTCGGCACAGGGGGCAGATGAAAGTCCCCTGGGGTGGGGAGGAGGTTTTCTTTGTGCAACGGTTTACCTTTAATATTTGATTTTATTAATTTTGACTGTGATATTTCAAATAAAGCTTTCGACTCAAAACTGTCTGACTGTGTTTCCAATTCCTTATCTCCTCTTCAACCAGTGCACATACCACTCTAATTGCTGCGCAAACATTGCCAACTTGTTAATGACTGAGCGTATCAGCGGATTAGCTTATTAAGTCAACACCACAGCCGTCCCACACGTAGTGAAATCCTTATTTTAATGCGTGTGGGACGGCTGTGGTGTTGACTCAATCACTTAATCCGCTGATACCGACAGCGGATTAGCAAGTTGGCAATGTTTTCGGAGCAATTACAGTGGCATATGAAGCTTATTCATGTCTGAGAAATGTCAATAATGTTGATGCAGAGATTGTAATCTTGCATATAGGGTCGAATGATGTTGGTTACTTACGTGATGATGTAATCATTGATGGAATAATTTCACTGTGTAATGAAGTTAAATATGTCTGTCCTAAAGCGTTGATTATTGTGTCGGGTATCTTACCTTTCCATGGTGAATACTCCATTCTAAATAATCAAATCTAGTATATTAATGAGAGGGTTAAGAATGCATGTTCTGATATAAATCACTGCGTCTTTGTAGATCATAATAGATTAGGTAACAATAGTTACCTTTATCACAGTGATGGAATTCATATAAATTCACGTGGCACAAGTTTATTGGTGAGCGATATTAAATGGGGTGTCAGAGCATCAAAGAGGGGCAGTGTGACCACTCATTCTCATACATATAGATCCCCGTCAAATTTTAGACGGATGGGTAGTAGTGATTCTTTCCAAGTAAATAGACCCTACAATAGAAGGCCATACTATAATTATGGCAATGGTGTATACACTAGTAGATATGACCATGGTGATCGAAACCATAGACCTTAAAAACGGAATATGTCGAAACCAGTTTTAGATTGTGACCAGCATATGTTGATGTGCTTTGTTTCTTTTCATGTTGTTTGTTTGTTTTTAATGTCCTGGAACGTTCTGGATACAGCCACTATGGCTACAATGTTACACTGTGCTTCAATAGAGTTGAGTATCTATTAACATTTGTCAAGGTAGTGCGTAATTTAGCACACCTGTTGTTCTGGCTACTTTTTACCTTCTCGTGTCTATTATAGACAGAGAAGGTATTAGAGTTGAAAACCAGTATGCTACTGTCAAGTACTTCCGTCTGTCAAGACTTCCGTCTGTCAAGATCCGTTGACGTCATGCCATTGTGATGGGTCATATCATAAACTGGTGGGGGTGTTCATGGCTCAGGTTGAGGTGTGGGAGAACGATTTTGAGCTATGACAAAAATCAAAAGGGACTTAGCGGCATAGCCACAGTGTTAAGCCTTTCTCCAAGGTTTCTTAGTTGACTACAATCTATTACAAACGACTAAGCTGACATTAGGGGTACTCACTTTGTGTTTGCTCACTCTGTGAGTGCTAGTGTTTGGTACTGAGTTGCGTGGATATCCCCTCATGGCCTCACCTGATCTTGGCCTGTTGCATAATCTGCAAAGATGATCATATGCCTCCGCGAGTCTGAAAACTGTCATTGTGTAAGCCTGTCGGCATTTTCCTTGCATTTTTTCTCATTTAATTTTGCAAAATATCGGCGAGTACCTCAATATTTCAAGATAACCCTTTCTTCCCAATCGTTTCCTGGAGTTTCAGAGTCATATGAACGAAAATGAGGGACAGTTTTAGACAGGAAAATCGGACGTCGGCCATGTTGCAATGTTTACAGTACAATCAGAAGTTTACGTGGAGGAATTAACCAACAAACACTATTCATGATGCCCGCCCTCTAGAGGCAGACCCTCCTATATGAAGTACCACATTTGATGCTTGTGGAAAGCTTGACCACACAATGGAGCATTTAAACTTTTAGAAAATGACAAACTGAATAAGAAGGTATTCAGAAAATGTCAAATACTGCGGAAAAATGCGCAAATATTCAATATAAACAGGTTAACTGACTGGTCAGCTATAAAAAACAATGAAAATGTTTATGATCAAAAGTTTTTGAGATGCGCACATTTTAACAAATACAGAAATTATTAACATTATAAATATAAGACCAAACTATTTTTTCAGGGATGGGACAGGTTGGAAATGAGGGGTGAGAGACAAAGGCACTCCTATTGCTGCATGTGGATGCAGCCACACCATTTCATTTACAGCATACTTATTCACTGTGTTGTGTTCAAGTTCCATATTGTACTGACTGTCATACAAGGATAACATAGAGCAAATCAAATCAAATTAGAAAAGGATCAATGCTGTTGTGTGGATTTTGCTGAACATGGCTGATTTTATACTTCGCCCATATATTTGGTATCCAGCAAAGGCATATTTTGATGTAAAGTCAAAATTAACACTACATTGCTGACCATATATTTTACCGTTTCTGCATGAACTTTTCTTTTTTAAATTATAGTATATTAGTACTTCAAACAGATTAACAGTTATCGTGATGTCAACCCATAATCTTACATCACAAAGACTGTAATTCTGCCAATTTTCTTTGTTTTTCAGTCATTTTATAAATTTTGCATGCACAAGATGATTGAACAAATTGCAATGTTTGAATTTGTAAACTCAAAGAATAAAAATCCTTTGGTCACAGATTAAATTATTTTTTAAAAAGAAATTACTCTTAAGGTAGAACGCACCTCGGGGACAGACATTCAGGCCTTCAAATTTTATCAATTTCTTCTGACCTACCACTTGTGGGGGCTCATTTTGAAGCTCTTGGCGAAAGAAAAGTTTTTACCGTCTTAGTTTTTCGAAAATCGAAAATTTTATTTTTTCTCATAGACTTAACACAGGGATGGCGGCCATTTTGGATTTCAAATATCGAGAAATCACAAGTTATTTGTCTCTCTAGTACCAAAGTTTGCACGGTGACCCCTGATTTTTATTCTTGCTTTGGTAAGAGAATGGTTCAAAGTTTCACTGAGGAAAGTTTGAGCAAAAGTTTAAGTCTTTCACTTTCGAGGTGCATATTACCTTAAACACTTTTAGCATATATTCTTTACACGGTCATGTATTTCAAGGAAAATATGCCTATTAAAACAGTAATTTCTTCACTTTCAATTTTTTTTCAATACTATGACAATTATCAGCCATGAGGTTATACAAACACAAGACCAGATAAGCGTTTTTCATCATTGTCACAGGACTCTTTGGAAAATCCATTAAAAACAGTTAAAAGTGACTTAAAATGATCACTTGGTATACATTTAATTTACAGATGCCAGGTTGTGTATTTCACATGCACTCAGGTCAGTAAGGAAGTGCGTCATTACTATTTTGGACTGTGAATTCTTATTTCTGAATTATTAACTTTTTCCCACATTGAACTATCTTTAGGCAGTTTATACTGTAGCTTAGAATTTTTTTGATTGATGTATTTAATCATCTTTTGGGTTCTTTGGGTCCATATCCCACCTCATGCCCCTACATCATCAACTATTTACCAACAACTCCATGCCAACAACCAATTACCTGACCTGGCCACACATTAGAGAAGGTACAGCGTCATTGACGGTATTTTTTCTATTTCTATTTGTAGTCAGCTGTTCATCAAGTTTTCCTTCAATTTATCCAGTTCTGTTAGTCAGCTTTTACACTGCCATGTGTTATACTTCGTGGAGACAGAGTACTGCTGTTTTAAGAAGAAATTTTAAGCGTTCTTTCTTACGTGTTGGAAGTTGTAACATTCAAGGTGGTTTATCAAAAAAATGTGATGAAGATTTTCTATCAATTGTTAACCAATTTGATATTATGTGTATTCAAGAAACGTGGCTTTCGAAGTCAAACTCTGTTGCATTAGATAGTTATAGTTATTTTCGATCTGATAGAAGTTTACAACATAAACGTAGTAAACGTGCTGCTGGGGGATCTGTTGTTGTATTTAAGTCGTGCCTTAAGACAGGTATTCATAAGATAAAATCAAAAATTTCTGACTTGCTCTGGGTAAAACTTGATAAGGATTTTTTCTCATTCAGTAGTGATGTTTTTATGTGTTGTGTATATTTACCTCCACAAGGGTCTGTAATGCATGTAAATAATGATTATTTTGAAACTCTTCATTCTGAGATTCTTGAATTTTCTAGTTTGGGAGACATAATTTTAGTAGGAGACTTTAATGCTAGGACAGGTAATTTGCAAGATTATATTCAACATGATGACATAAATCACTGTCCTACACCTAATGATTATATTCCTGACTCTGTACACAATAGAATTTCAATGGATAATGGTAGTTTTAGTATCAATTCCTTTGGGAGACAACTTATTGATCTTTGCATTCAAAACGGCTTACAGATTTTAAATGGTAGAACTGCAGGGGATCTTTATGGAAAACCAACTTGTTACAAGGGAAATGGATTTAGTACAGTAGATTATGGTATTGTTACAAAGAATTTGGCGAACCGTATAGATTATTTCAAAGTATATGCTTTTACACATTTCTCTGATCATTGTCCAATAGGTTTTTCTATGAATATAAATAATATTGTGAAGCAGTCAGTTGATGTAGAGTGTAAACCATGTTCAAGTAAATATTTGTGGAATGATAATGCTAAACAAGATTTCTTAAATACTCTGCAAAGTTCATCTATTCAAGAAGACTTTAGAAATTTTAATATTGAGTGTCATAGTTCCCATTCTTGTGATAATATTGTAAAAGTATTTGAAGGTATTATTCACAAAGTTTCAGATCGCTGTTTACGTAAGGTTACGCCGAAATTGAAAAGAAGAAATCAAAACGTGTTTTTCAGCCTTGGTTTGATAAGTCTTGTTTTCACTTCGTAAAGATCTTAAAGATTGCTGTAAATTGTTGAATCGCTACCCAAATGATCCACATATTAGAGGAAGATGTTTCACTCTAAAAAAAGAATACAAAAATTGTTAAAATATAAACGGTCAACTTTCACAGAGAGTCAATTAAGGAAATTAGAAAGGGTTTATTCCGAAGACCGTAATGATTACCGTAAATTGTGGAAGGATATTTCAGGGAGTCGTGTCTGTAAGAAAATTGACTCATCTATCTCTCCTGCTGAATGGTTTTATCACTTTAAGCAGTTAGGCGATTTTTCTTGTGAAGAAACTGATAATGTTTCTAAACGTATCATATCTGAATTAACAAAATGGAAGCTGCCAATGGATATGATGTGAACTTTATTCTTAATTCCACATTTAGAGAATCAGAAATATTTAAGGCTTTGCGTAAATTAAAATCAGGGAAATCCCCAGGTGTCGATGGTATTTGAATGAAATGCTAAAATATGGTGGTTCTTCCATACTTACTCCATTGTGTTCATTATTCAATGTTATCCTCAGATCAGGAACATTTCCAAATGCTTGGAAAAAAGCATATTTGGTCCCTGTGTTCAAATCAGGTGATACATGTGATCCGTCAAATTACAGAGGGATTTCTATAAATAGTTGCCTTGCAAAACTGTTTACCTCTGTGTTGAATAATAGGCTTATAAACTTTCTTAATAGCAATGGTATTCTGTCACCGTTTCAGTCTTAATTCAGAGCAAAGAGGAGAACTGCAGATAATCTTCTTGTTTTGCGTTCTGCTATCGATCAACATGTCTATGCGAAATTTTCTCAGTCAAGCTGTAGTCCCAGTCGTAGGTACCTTTATTGTTGTTTTGTAGATTTTCAGAAAGCATTTGACAGGGTTTGGCGTACAGGTTTACTTTGGAAATTACAGAAATATGGCGTTAATGGTAATAATTAAGTCCATGTACGACAACATTAAGTATTGTGTGAAAAGTAACAACTGCTTTACTTAAGAATTTGACTCCAATTTAGGAGTTAAGCAAGGGTGTAACTTAAGTCCAACTTTGTTTAATTTTTTTATAAATGATCTTCCCAGTACATTTGGTTCCAGTCAGGACTGTCCTATCAAACTTGGTAAACTCCTTATCAATTGTCTAATGTATGCTGATGATCTTTTATTGATTTCAGAATCTGAAACAGGCTTACAAAGCTGCTTAGATAAACTTCATAGTTTTTGTGGAAAAGACGTAAGAAAAAATCATTTGGTATCAAATGGCCGACATCACCGATCAAAATTGCAGGAATTTACGTTTCGTATAACCAAGAGTTAAACACCACTCTCAATTATGCAACACCACTCAAGCAGATCGAAGGAACTCTGGAACATGGAAAAAGAAATCCTGACACTCATGGGCAAAGTTCAGATTCTAAAAAACCTTCGCCCTATCACAACTTAATTACGTCATGAGAATGACACAATAACACCTGAAATTCTTAAGAGATTTGAACAGCTTATCTTCAATTTCCTCTGGAATGGGAAAGATAGAATAACCAGAAAGGTAATGGTCAGAGGGGTCTCCGAGGGGGGCTTAAAGGCCCCCGATGTGAAAACTACGCACAAGCTTATGCGTATAAACCTTATTAAAAGGTATTTAGATGAAAACATAGAGCACCCCTGGAAACTCTTTCTAGACCATCGCCTAAAATCTGTGGGTGGAAAGTACCTATTCAAGTGTAACTTCGATATTAACTCACTCAGCCTGCCCCTACCGAGATTCTACCAAGAAATGCTTGAATCCTGGTCGGTCTGCAATGTTGCGGTCAATGACTCTGAGATTGACATTACTTGTCAAACAATTTGGAACAACAGAAATGTTCTAATTGGAGGGAATTCTGTCTATAACCCAAAGCTAAGACAGAAAGGATTTGAATTAATATTTGATTTACTTACCGAGGAGGGGTATCTGTCATGGGAAAAATTAGCCAACAAAAACCTCCAAGGGAACGAAGTTCTCCTTCTTTACGGAGCAATCACATGTCTCAGAGTTAGGTGGCCAGAGCCACTGCTGGTTGAACCGGTGTTTAAAGATGAATACGAATATGTGTTTTTAATTGTAACTTTCGAACCTCCCACAAGTTACCAGGGAGAGCATCAGAAACTCCATTTACAGTAAAGAGGAATTAAGTCCAATTAATGAACGCTATTATGAAAGAGAATATGACTTTACTGGACCATGGTCTCCCATATATAGTCTACCATTTAAGGTAGCCATAGACACAAAAACACGTGAATTCCAGTTCAAACTTCTTCATCATATTCTGTACACAAACTACGATCTATCTAGAAGAGGCATGGACCAATCACCGCTCTGTTCATTCTGCCAAAACAGCAACGAGACACGAGATCATCTTTTCTACACCTGTAAATTCACTGAGACCTTCTGGAACGAATTTCACACATTTTTCGAGGAATCTCTCAGTTTGTTCACTAGACATAACTTAAATGAAGTGCTCTTTGGTGTTGACGGTTACTCTGACATTCACAATCACTTGCTACTATTAGCCAAAAGACACCATCTATGCCATGAAAATGAAACAGAGTAAACCACACTTTGCAGCTTTTATGTTGCAAGTGAAATTCAACTACCATCTAGAGTATGAAATAGCTCTGGAAAAAGACAAACTAGAGAGACATTGCAGCAAATGGATTTCAATTTTACACAAAATTGTAGATAACTAAGCACTGTACTTCATTTTAATTTAAGTTCATGTTACTAAAGAAAATGTTACCAATAAAACAATTTAAATACAAAAAAAAACTTCATAGTTTTTGTCATGAATGGAAATTGTCTATTAACATAAAGAAAACGAAAGTTATTGTGTTTAACAAAAGTAATCATCTTGTAAAAGGAGTTACACTCACTTACAATGGAGTGACTCTTGACTTAGTGAAAGAGTACTGTTACCTTGGTTTTGTCATTACCCCAAATGGTAGATTCAAAGGTAATTTTCATAATCTTAAATTGAAGGCAATGAAAGCTCTTTTCAGCCTTCGTAAGGGCCTTCAGAATGGTTCACTTTCTGTAAAAGTTGCATTATCACTCTTTGATAGTTTAATTGTTCCTATTATGACATATGGCTGTGAAATATGGGGACATGAAATTAATGACAAATGTAACTTTCTCAGTGATGTTAGTATATCTTATTATAGATTTATCCTAGGAGTCTCTAAACATGCACCGTCTGATGGTGTTGTTGGAGAGCTGGGTAGATATCCAATTCACTTTATGGTGATAAAGCACATGCTCAAATACTGGCATAGATTAGTTTTGTCAGATGACATCTTACTGAGATCTGCTTATACATCCAGGTTGAATTCAGATTGGTCTAATTATATACAAAGCATTTTGAACTCTTACAGTGGGAGTGATATATGGTCTTGTGTTTGCAATATCAATTCCACAGTTAATAATGTATATGATAGTTTATGTGAAACTTATGATCAAACATGGTTGAGAAACATTCATAATGATACAAGGAAGTGTGGAATGCAGAGGAATAAGCTCCGAACTTACAGACTATTTAAGACAAAATCTGAATTTGAAAGTTACTTGCTAGATATAAGATCTTGATAGGAGGTGGCTGACAAAACTAAGAATTTTGGATCACAACCTACAAATAGAACTGGGTAGAAGGTCAATTCCAAAAGTTCCTGCAAATGAAAGATTCTGCAAGCATTGTAAGTCTTTAGTTGAGGATGAATTTCACTTTGTAATAGAATGTCCAAAATACAGAGCTTATCGAGATAGTCTATTTTCATCCACTAGTTTGTATAATCCTGGCTTTCTTGATTTGAATGACAGACAAAAGTTCATGTATATCCTTACTCACAAAGATAAACTACCTCTTACCAAATTTATTTCTTGTACTTTAGTTCCTCCCCAGCAGCAGCTTCATCCAGTGTTTGCTGAGTTATGTAATTTTGCCTTACCGCACTCCTTGAGTGTGTTGTTGAGCAATAAAGTAAAGTATGTTATTTACGAGAAGTGAATAAAAGACTGGCATTTTTGGAAGCGGTCGAGTAGCTGAGGTAGGCTGGGATACGACTTGGGCCCAAGAATGCTGAATTTCGGCAGTAATTTGGCTTTTTACGTCAAGTCCCAAAATGGATTTGAAGTCACCGACCCTACGTACGGGTCTTTGCAGGGCTGTGGTGAGCGGGGCGATTAGCTGTAGCGGAACACACAGCATCGTACGCAGGGCTAGTACAACATGTGATCATGGAGGTAGTAGGAGACTGAGGTTTCTTGCACGGTCGCGCCGATGAAATGGGAAGCTGAAATTTTCGCTCGTAATTTTGCAAACGAAATCGTAAATCCACTCAAAACTTCGTATTTTTTTTTTCGGAGTGTCTATTGACACCCGGGTGTCAATAGCCAGAAGCTGCCCTATATGGCTATTGACACCCCTCGACCCGCGACCCTACTCGAATACCTTCAGAACCGAGCTAAGCTACGTTGTTCATTTCTTCAGACAAGTTGATGCCCACTTTTTTGCTGTCGTGGGTAGCTTTAATGGGGTAAAGTAACTGTGTAATGTTGTAGAATCATATCGACAGCTCGGGTCAATAATTGTTATCCGCGGGCGAAGCTTGTCGAACAAACATGCGGACATACTAAACACCGACAAGGACCAACAAGGACCGACAATAGACCGACAAGGACCGACATGTGACCGACAAGTTGAATTAAAACCATTCTTTTTCGATGTTTTGGTTTTAAAATGTCATTTTCTACTATTTTGGTGAACATTTACTCAATTGACAACGGCATTGAAGAAAGATACCGATTGGCCGACAAGGAAATCGCGTATTGAAGCAGCTCTATTGGCCTTGCTGTTAAGGACCGACAAGTTGCCGACAAGTTGAATTTAAACCATTCTTTTTCGATGTTTTATTTTTAAATGTCATTTTCTACTATTTTGGTGAATATTTACTCAAGTGACCGAACTGAATTGACGAAACTGAACGAAATATTGGCCGACAAGTAAATCGCGTATTGAAGCAGGTCTAT
Organism: Ptychodera flava; assembly: GCF_041260155.1. Classification (NCBI taxonomy): domain Eukaryota; kingdom Metazoa; phylum Hemichordata; class Enteropneusta; family Ptychoderidae; genus Ptychodera; species Ptychodera flava. The sequence goes on along the minus strand of NW_027248357.1, from coordinate 1,418,158 downwards.
TTGCCATACTAATAAGGACCGACAAGTGATCGATAAGGTGGATAATTATCATTCTTTTTCGATGTATGGGCTTCAAAATGTCATTTTCTACTATTTTGGTGAATATTAACACAATCGACTGAACAAAACGAATAAACGGTACGAAATATTGGCCGACAATGAAATCGTATATATCTTGAAGCAAGGTGTCACATATGCCGGAAACCAAAAAAAAAAATTAACTTGTCAATGACTTTTGGGTCATTTGTCGGTTTCTTTCTTTATACTTTTAGTTGTCGTAGCTTCGGATCTCTTTGTCGCTGTATTTTGATTTGAAACTGTTCTTTTATTTCGAAACTGTATATATTTACAAAAGATAGTAGAAAGTAGAAATAGTATTGAATGGCGAAAGTTCGAAAAATCGTTTTTCATTTTAATTTGTCGATGAGTTTTTGGTCATTGTCGGTCCTTTCTTGACTTCATCTCTAAAGTTGAAAGTGAACTAAATGCGTCCATTATATAGACAATGACGACATGTAAACCTCGTTCACAAATTTTTAATTATAATTTTTGTGAATTGAAAGGTGGCGTAAATTAATCGCTCGCCATGATCAATGCCTTGCCGCTGAATAGGTTGGAAATTAGCGCGTCATCAGACAGCAAAGTTGTGAATTAATGGAATTGCTTTGATCAAACTAGCCTGGAGAAAAAAGGAACTTTAGGTAATATCGAAAAAAAACAAAGTCGTGTCACTTCGGTCCTTGACTTCATTTCTAAAGTAGAAAGTGCAGTTAAAAAGGCGAAGATCGAAAAATAAAGTGTTGTTTTTTTTATTTTAACTTTTCCGTAACTTTTTAGGTGACTTGGGTTTTGCAAAGCCATAGCATGTTTTCCCGCCACTTTTTTGTATTGTTGTAATGATGGTTTGTTATTGCGTTCGTGATGATAGATGAGGGATACTGAAGGGTATTCTCGGGTTTGCCCACTTTCGACTTAAGTCTGCTAGGCAGAAATAAGTAGTAAAATCGAATGTAAAAAATGTGAAAGAGGCTCCCCACCTAACTATCCAAAATGTTTTTGTGTCGAGTTTGTGTTTGATTCGTTTCGAACAGTCTTTCTTATTTGGTATTGAGAGTCCTATGCAAAGGACTTCAAATTGTCACCAAGCTTTGCAGCAGGAGCCAGTTGAAATAATATTCATCAGCATATGATCACAAAAATGCCACAAATATTTCATATGGAATTGTTTTTTCTTAAACATCGAATACTGTGAACTTTTAAATGAGATGTGCAGTACAATTGTTTGCCTACATCTTCCAAATTATATCAAAACTATTGACACACGGTTCCCTAAGCTATTCAAAGCTATCTTCCCTGTCTAACAACGTGAGTACACACTCCCTTTTTACAGTGAGCTCATTCCTGTTTTATTCGTTGTCAATCATACAAACTATTTCAATACATTCCTGATGTGAAAAATGGAGCTTGTAGAGAAAATGGCAGTCTACATGAGGGATTATGATAACATTCATTATCCATGCAGTCACCAATGATGTGAAGAATATCATAGTTTACCATAATGTTTTTGGTAGGAAACAAATACAAACTTTATCCGAACCGTGGTTTTGTACAGAATTTAAAATGGGAATAAATGAAAGAAAGAAATCAAGCAGGAAACAGACAAGTGGGTGAAGGAAAGAATGGGGGAAAAATATTAAACAACTACATAAGTAAGGTGACACCAGAAATCTCAATAATTATAGAGGTATTTTATTGAGCTAAATTATTGGAAAAATGTACAATAGAATCATACAAAAAGAGGTAACAAATTTAGTTGAATTAAATATTTTTGGTGAAATTCAAAGATTTTGGAAAAATGGGCGAACCATTGATCAAATTTTCATTTGCTTTTTTAGACTTTTGGAAAGCTTATGACAGCTTTTGGAGAGGTGGGTTTGGTACAAATTGTAGATTAATGGAATCAAAGGGAAGTTGTGGCGTGTGATTAAAAACATACATACGGTCATATTGAAAGTAAAGTGTCTTTTGATGACATTGAAAGAATTTTGACCAAAATGAGGGTGTCAAAGATGTGTTTAAGCCCCAATTTTAGTTGCAGTACTAGTGTACATCAATAAATTCAAGAAGCTGCTTAATGAATCACTGCTTGGAGTATACTTTAATTCAGAACTCATAAGTGGCCTGTTTTTTTGCTGATAATGTAGTCCTTATGGCACCAAATGAAAGACAAATGAAGTCTATGCTATGCATTGCTAATAAATATTGTAACTATGGAAAATATCAATTAATGAAGAGAAATAATATTTTAATAGTAAATGAGAAAGTTGAAAAATACAAAAAATGGACGATCGGTGAAGTTAAAAATAAATAATCATCGGTGATAAGTATCTAGGCTAATGGACGTCACGTAATCTCTTCATCATACTCATTTTATGGAAATAAGATCAAAATTTGACAGTTTGTTTCCTCCCATGAAAGCAATCTTTGGAAATCATGCAAACATTAAAGGAACTGATTATGGTTTGACATTATGGAATCATATTATACGTCAGAGCAAAAATATGCGGGAAAAATGTTGATACTTAGAAAGTCCTCAAAGAATGCAACGATTAGTGAGTAAATTCATCCTAAAAGCATGCAGCTATACATCAAATGAAGCAATTCTTGGTGACCTTGGTTTGCACTACTATGAGAAGTAGACTTGATATCATGAAACTTAAATACTGTAGATTATTGTACATGGCCCATTGGTGTAGACCTATATGTTGTTCAGAATAACTAAGCTGAGTTTGGTTGAATTTGGAGGCCGACTGGCGAAAAAACGGGAGGGGTGTCAATAGCCAAATAGAGGGCTGGTTGGCTATTGACACCCATTGGTATAGGCCGCCTGCAGTAGCACTATGGGACCGCAAAATGACGACGAAAGAAGCTTTTTCGAAGGAATTTTTTTTGATTTCTATTGAGAGTATATGTTGTTTAGAATAACTAAGCTAAGTTTGGTTGAATTTGGAGGCCGACTGGCGAAAAAAACGGGAGGGGTGTCAATAGCCAAATAGAGTGCCGGTTGGCTATTGACACCCATTAGTATAGGCCGCCTGCAGTAGCACTATGGGACCGCAAAATGACGGCGAAAGCTTTTTTGAAGAATTGTTTTTGGATTTCTATTGAGAATATATGTTGTTTAGAATAACTAAGCTAAGTTTGGTTGAATTTGGAGGCCGACTGGCGAAAAAACGGGAGGGGTGTCAATAGCCAAATAGAGGGCCGGTTGGCTATTGACACCCGGGTGTCAATAGCCAGGAGAAGCTCTATATGGCTATTGACACCCGGGTGTCAATAGACTCGGCCATTCAGCTGTGGGACTATTCGCCCCATAGACGAGTGTACATAAGCGAGAAATTCTCGCTTACTGTGAATTGCTTTGAAGCATTGGCATTAGACGAACTAGACATATTGTCTAAATCGAGGTGTTGCCAACACTGTCAGGTGCAATTAACAGCTAAGCGGTAACATGAGTCGATCATAAAAAATCAGCTCTGCAAAAGTTGAAACATTGTTTAGCAGGAGGTCAGACGTAGTCAAAACAACACCACACAGCTTGCTAACTGCCCAGGACGTGTACGTATGCTGTCAGGTTCAGAACGCCTTTCGCATTTTCAATTTTTGGAACTTAAAAACATACACACATGCATCCTCAATAAATAAGCAGGTGTTTTCTCAACACACAAACTTTAATGCGAGAAAACTGTAAAAAAATACAACTCGAGTGTTGGTACATAGCGTTGCTTTACAGTGGAACTCCATGTAACTCTACCACCAGCCCATGTAGTTGTAAGCTGCAAGAATTTCCCTGGCATTGGAACACTTTACGTAATAGCATGTTTTTTTTTAGAAATATTAGATTTGCACAGTTGAATTTACGTGGCCAACACTGAAAGCATCCTATAAACAAATTCGTAAGTCCATAAGAAATCTCAGTCACAAGCGGAAGATTCCAACATGCTTATAATATCCATAACATTCTGCAGCACCGATAGTGGATAGTGCATGGTAAACAGCAAATTCGGTGTTCCGTCGCAGCGTGTCTCTGGATTGATACATTTTCAGCCGGATTTTCAAGTCGTTAAACAGATATTCAACGGGGTTTATGTCTGGAGAATACACCGGAGCGAAAACGTACTCTACTCCCATGTTATCCAGAAACACGGCGAGTGCACGGCCTCCATCATGGTGGTGAATGGGACAATTATCAACTACGATAATGTCACCCGGTCGAATTGCAGGCTCACCGTCTGGTGCTGCTGCGTTTGATGCTTCTCCAAAGAACTGCAAGAAAGAATCAGTATTTGATGGCCCTTGAATAACGTTAGCGTAGCAGATTCCGTTGATACCAACAAGCATAAAGTGTCTTGTTCGGGACTTAGCGTAACGTTGCAGTTCTATGCAAGTTTCCCCTTTCGGCGAATGGCCGTATGATCGATTCCCTACTGCTGGCATCTGTATGCCCGTTTCATCCATAAACTTGACATTAAATGGGTCACACTGTGTCAAAAAGTCCAAGTATGCCTGTGTATAAGCCATGTTGTGCTCAGTAAATCTCTCAACGGCTAGTTTACACATTTTTTTACGTGTCCATTCTTTATCGCCGATCTTTGCTTCACATAGCGACAGAGACGTGAGGTAGAAATCCTAACATTCGCATTCAGGAATAGTCGCTCCTGTATTTCAGCCAGAGTGATGGAGGGTCTCTCCCTTTTCAACATTTCAATGTATAATACATCTTGATCGGTCAGCTTCTGTGCTATCCCACCAGAATGACGTCTCGGTGCAGGGTTGATGTTGCCCTCCTTCACAAACTGTTTCCATATTTTCATCACGGTCATTCTTGTGACTTTTGTTTGTTGCGCAACTTCTGTAACTTTACCTCTGGGGACTTCTCCAGTTATGGCGTTTGCTCCGGCTTCCTGCAACGATTTTAAAACCATATTTCTATAGTCTATACTGAGTGGGATTCCTGAAATGTACCTTCTCCCTCGATTCGAGACCAGCTCCATCATTACTTGGATGTCCGCTTCGCAGTCTATGCTTAGAACATGTTAGAACATGTAGCGTTGCGGCGCTGCCGAGACACTTGTTTGAATTGCAGAAGTTGACAGGTTTAAAGGTGATCACACTTTAAAATGAGGTAATGGGCCTCTGTCGTCCGGCCGCATACACACCATCGGTGAAGAGGAAGATCAGCTATTTAAAAATTGATAGTTAAAGTACAACTTTCCGTGTTGAAAGAAATTATTGAAACAGAATGAATGGTTTTTCTTTATATCTGGTATTCGTATTCTGAATAGCTGTTCTCTGAGCATCCCTCCCAAAATAAATAATGGTATGGTCTATTTATGCAAATAGTCTAGCGCGGGACATTCTCAAATACAGCCACAATACACCGGATCCTGTCGATGCCAGTAATCATGGCATTTTCTAAAGCATTGGCAGTAGAGCAAGACGAAATTGAAATCATCGTCCATTATTCTTATTATGGCGAGGAGAGATGTACACCCCTTGATGTAAATGCCATGGACCTTGTAAAAATGGGATGCGAAGGATTCGCTGAACTTTTGAGAAAGAGAATATCGTATGTTGGCCGCATGGAGAGTATTCGGTTGTGGTTATGCTATCAAAGCAACGGACTCTGGATCGACGCAACCGATTCATCCTTTTCAAGGATCTTAAAGTTGCTCGCAAATCTCAGTCATCTGATATTGCCACCATTCATTTCCGCGTTGTGGACGGTGCGTCTCCATTCAACAAGAAAACGCAAAATCTGGGAAAAGATGAATGCCAAACAACGCGCCTTGGTTTATTTCCGCAGAAGCAACATTCGTCCTCTGCTCCACCGTTACAGGTGAATCGTCAACATCAAGACCCGACGACATTTCTGAATCGGATGAATGTTTCACGTATCGGTCGCCAATGGAAATAGACATCGACATGAAAAAGACTGAATTGAATACGAAGCAAATTGAATATGGAGAGTACAGAGAGATCTATGACAGCTTAAAACGAAAATACGAACCTGCTATTCATGTTGATAAACGCAAGAAACGCTGTCTGAACTGCCACCTATGTGGTACAGGACACAATAAAAACAACTGTCCAAGTGTAGCATGTGAATCCGGCGGTACAGTGCGGAGAAATTGATAATCATAAGGCTGAACAGAGTGAAGTTAATTCGGTGTATCAGGAAATGGAGAAAATACAAAAGGAGGTGAAGCGAATCGAGATGGAGCTTGACGTAAAAATGAAAGCCTACGAAAGAGTAAATATAGTTTTCACAAGAGGATAGAGGCATATTTAGTGCGTTCCAACCCTGCAAAGTATATGGTCGACAGCTCAGGACGGCGTCTCTACAATCTGCAATTGCAGACTGACATAGGCATCCTGAATAAACACTACAAGGGCAGACTTCCAACCGACTTGAATATAGCCATGAAAACTTTCAAAACCATTATTGACAACGAAACTCGCCGTCTCACAGAAGGTATTGATTTGCAACGAGGTGAAAGAAGAAAAGTCCAGTTGAGATACTGATTGACAAAAACCCCACGAAGTACCGATTGCAGCTGCCTTCAGTGCGTACTTCAACCTTGCCTTCTACAACGTCTTCGGTTTCTCCACAGAATAACAACGTAAACGAGGGTGCTACAGAAATGAAAATACCCGGAAATGGTGATAAAAACTACATGCATGGCAGTATGTCAACCCACAACTCCAGTTTTTCAGTATTACCCACAACCATACGTGTACCCTACTACCCGTACCAGTTTGCTTGGAGTTCACCAACCACTTCTGCTCATACTCCGTCGATGTACGTCACAAAGATGTCATCAGCTGCAAGTACGCACCAATCTGCCGGGTCAGCTCCACCATTGCCACTGGAACCACCCCCAGATCAGCAATATCCTCCTCCTCCCCCGCCCTTGACAGATGATGAAGAAGCGTAAACTTGAAGGCAGGCTGTCGCTTTTCTTGAACATTGTTGGTTTGATAATCAAGGCTAAACTTATGAAGACGTTTTGGTGTTTAAAGTTTTTTGTTCAGGCCTAAGAAATTAAGGCATCGTTACTAACGAGTTGTATCTTTTTCATAAAGCCCTTTAGCATTAAGTTTGTTGTGTTGAAGTGAAATACCAATAATTTTATTTATTAGCGTTTGCAGTGTATGGATTGTGTGCCGGTTAAAAATTGTAATGCTGTAATGTACTTGTAATTCGTCGAAGTATTATATTTTGTTGAACTATGCAACAACAAGTGACTGCGTTCAAGGCAGATGTGATGTGTGTGGAATTGGGTGGTGTTGTTTTGACTACGTCTGACCTCCTGCTAGACAATGTTTCAACTTTTGCAGAGTTGATTTTTTTATGATCGACTCATGTTACCGCTTAGCTGATAATTGCACCTGACAGTGTTGGCAACACCTCGATTAAGGGACGGACCATTAGATCTTGGGAGGGGGGTGGTCAAAAACAGAAAAAAAAATTTCAGAGCAGAAAGTTAGGAAAAAAAAAATCTTCAAACTAGTTTGCAAAATAAAAAAAAAATAAATAAGAAGACAAAGGCGTAAAAAAAAATCTGCAAAAGTCTTTAAAATTTTGAATTTTTTTAGATTTTACCGACAGAAAGCAACTTTCTGTATTTTTAGTACATCCTCCAGGCACATTTTTAATTTTAATTTATACATTTAGAGTGACTGCATCCCTTATACTGGAAGTTGTGATTATCTTATCTTTTCAGGACTTTTGTATTCTGATCACTTGAAAATTATGAAATTATAGAGCGTTTTCTACTTGTTTCCTGCGTACAAACCAAGCAGGTACACTAGGTAAAACATTGAAACTATGGTATGGTTGTCAAGACAGAAAGTTGTATTTGCCTTTTAAGATCAAGTTAAACAGATGCAGGCCACATCAGTTTCATTTTTTCACAGCATTTTATTACAATGATGAATGCAAGAATGGGTGAACAAGTAGAAACACGTCAGTAATGATAAAACAACATATCAAGTCATTATGTGTTATTTTGCTTTTAAAAAGGCATTTTCAATTCTTTTTTCTCGAAAAACAGCCTCAAATAACAACAGCAAATTACACATGTTTTAACATTCAACAATACACTACGTAGAATGCCATCTATCCAACAAATCCCAACACAAAAACACATAAAAGGGTTGAACTTTGAAAGTTTCTCGATAGCAAATACTGAAGAAATCTGCATGGTTAATCGTTTTGTGTAGCAAATTTCAATGAAATTGGACAAGCCCTTTCAGAGAATACAGATTTTTTGACCATGAATGGCATAAATTGCCCAAAAAGACAAATATTGAAATTTCAACACATCTATACACATCCAATCAATTTGGACATGCTGCTACAGAGAAATAGATGTTTTGATCAAAAAAGGGCAACAATTGCTCTAAAAACACAAATATGCAAATTTCACTATATTATTTAGCTTATTTTAGCTTCTCAGCTTGTCAAAATCAATTGTAAATCATGAGATATGCATGATGTTTGGTGGGGTGAATGTAGGCATTTCACCACGCAGTAGAAAGGGAAGCCAGAAAACCAAAATAGTCAATTTTCAAAACTATACGAAGCTACTGAGGAGCAAGAAGACCATGTTTCAGAGGAAGATGTGTAATCCGAAAAAAATGCTCCCAAAGTGCCACCAAATAACACCATTTTTATCTCTATTTTTCAAAAGCTCCAACAGCAGGAGGGGGACACCCCCTCCTGACCACCCCCCGCAAAAATACTCCCCAAGTGCCACCAAATAACACCATTTTAATCTCTATTTTTCAAAAGCTCCAACGGCAGCAGGGGGACACCCCTCTCCTGACCTCTTCCCAGTGACCGCTTGCGTGGCCGCTTGTGGTGCTTGGCACCACATGTTTGCCCTCTTTATCTTCAGACAGCGACGAACGAAAAAAAATTATAAATCTGAAAATTTACTCTGAAAAAAAAAATTTGCACAGCTAATCTCAATTGGAAAAAAAAAATTTCTGAAATTTACAATAGTAAAAAAAAAATTTTCCCAATCTCATTGTGACCACCCCCCCTCCCAAGGTCTAATGGTCCATCCCTAAGACAATATGTCTAGTTCGTCTAATGCCAATGCTTCAAAGCAATTCACAGTATGTACACTCGTCTATGGGGCGAATAGTCCCAGCGCTGAATAGCCCACAAGGGACTGTGCTGCAAGCTTTCGGTTGAAATTTGTTCATTGACAAGCCTTGACACTATCCTTCAAATCCGTGTCTGCGATTTTTCTCGGCGGATCCATTCAAATTATATGGCGTGAAAATTACAATTCCTTGAAAAGCACCTTAGTCTAACTATGGATGTTTTTTACATCCATGGTCTAACACCTTCATGAGCGCATAACAAAAAAACAAAAGCATATAATATATTTGCTGCGAAAACGAGCCCTGCCACTCCTTGACGTGTCCAATGACCAAGCTACCCGAGTGGCAGAGGCTACGGATTCGCAGCAATAATATATTGACGAGGTGCCAAAGAAGGCTACCTCGTTCACACATTGAATTCGAGAAATACGCAAAAAAACCTGTTTTGCTACTTCGACGCCACGGCGTTTGATAAACGTGCATTAACCTAAATGCGGGCATATTTTGTTACCTAGTGATAATGTCGACCGGGAATGACAGTTGTTCAAAGAAAAAGTCCGAGGAAAATAAAATAAAATAAATCGCGGAAAACCGCCAATTTTGGAGCCTTTCTTTTCGGCACGTCGCTACAGCAAATGGCTTCAGTGGGCGAAAACAATGACATCAGCAGTCATTACTGAGGCGTGTCCTAAATCCATATGTAAATAAGCTTGCTGCGTTCCCCAGATAAACACTGCAACGCTACGTAGACGTGATTACTATCGGACTAAGGGAGCGTTCAGTTATTATGACCGGGGCTGGGCCGGCAAATTCTTCCTGCGCATCAGTCAAAATAAGTGAACCCTCTACACATTGTACCAAAAAATTGATGTCCCCCCTTTCAAGATGACAAAAATTTCATGACCCCCCCCCCCCCCCCATATTGCTTGAGTAAATTAACTGCACACACAAACACCTCAGGGGTATATATGGAGCGATAAAATCCCCCCCCAAAAAGAGCTTAGATTTTTACAAATGACCTTCCTTACAAACTCAAAAGGTGTTAATGCTCAGATTTCCCATTCTGACTTGCTATAATTTCAAAGGGGTTGGACAGAAATTAATGGTGGATTGCAATATTTTTGCGCACAGTGTTATGATATCAATCTGATGTTGGATAAGGGCTGTGGGTATTTCAAAATTCAAGCTAAATTCTAACTTCCACATACATAAGATTCCCCATGACGGTGATAAACGATGCTGACGCCACAGCCCACACAAATTAAGTTTTCATAACATGACTGGCGCAAACGTGCGGGTGTAAACAATAGGTTAAAATAAGAATAAAAGGGACTGAAAATCTACGTTTTGGGAGATCGAAGGAGGAGCATCGACGTAGGAGGAGAATCCTGACGACCTATAGACCATGCAGAACAAGACAACTGCTCGACGCTCCTCTCCTCCATGATTTAGACATCTTGCTTTCCGCTACCCCCGCACTATTTTGTTAACTAGGCAATTTTAGGCAGTAGTTTGCGTAAGTGCTCGAGTTGGCTTATTTTATTAAATTTTAAACATTTCATTTTGCATCATAAATTCCCAGTGTTCGTGTCCGTCTATTCGGATGTCTGCACGATTCTGTAAAGGTACCTCCCAGCCCATTCTTAGCCAGCGAGTTAGCCCTACCAAGTGAGTGAAATTCCCCCATTATACTCCCCCGCTCAAAACCCTCCCGCGTGACACAAGCGTGTGTGTACATATTTTGATATTTGGATTTAATTAAAATCAGCTGTTGATAATGTTGATTCACTATACATGGTATACATATATTTTGTCATACATGTATAAGGAATCTATGTAATACTTTCTCAATGCAAAACTATATCTATGCATTTATAGATATTTGATAATTTACATAAATGTACTTAAATGAAATAGGGTTGTTACAACTGGCATGTGGACAAAAAGTTTGACCTTAGAATTTCACCAAAAATGTTCATCCACTATACATGGGAGTCAATGATAAAATTGTGAATAATTTTTTTTCCAATGAAAAACTTGGTATACTAATGCATATACAGACGTTCAATAATTAACATAATTGTACTTGATTAGAATATGATGGTTAAGGGGCTTATTATGTGTACAAGAAATCTGATTATGGAATTTCACTGAAAATGTTCATCCACTATACATGGGAGTCTATGAGGAAAGTATGAATAATTTTTTTCCAATACAAAAATAGGTAAATCCATGTATTTATGTACTCTCGATTATTGATATCAATGTACTTGATTTAGACTAGGGTGGTAACAAATGGATGTGTTGCCAGAAATTGGATTTTGGAATTATACCAAATGTAGATTCACTGTACATGGGAGTCTATGAGGAAAATATGAATAATTTTTTTCCAATACAAAACTATCAAAATCTGTGTATTTATAGACATTTGATAATTCATTTTAAAGTACTTAGTTAGCCTAGAATGGATATGTGTGCAAGAAATTAGATTTTGGAATTTCACCGAAATGCTGATTCACTAATACACTGGAGTCTATGAGAAAACTTTGAATAATTTTTTTACAATGCTAAACTAAATTAATTTGTGCTTGTATAGGTGTTTGATAATTGATACAAATGTACTTGATTCAAATAGGGTATTTAAAAGTTCAGATGTGGACAACAATTATGATATTGGAATTTCACCTAAAAGTATTATTTAACTTTTCATGGTACTAGTAGTCTCAGTACAGGTAACTGTTAAATAATTTCCCTGACAAAACTTGCTACATCTCTAATATGTAAGTAATAGGAATTGTTCATTGCCCTCAGTGCAGTGAGCTTGATTTACAATAAGACAAGCCTCAGAGTTGTCAAGTCAAGATGTTCATGTGACAGATAATTATACTTTTGTTCAGATTTACAGGTGAATGAAATCATGCAACGAATCATTTTTATCTCCCAGAATATTTCTGAACACTGAAACTGCTTTTTGACGGGACGGATACTTATGAAAATTAAGTGACCCCCCTCTTAGCTGTTTGAAAAATACATGACCCCCCCCCCTTTGCAGTTTTCCATTTAAGAACAACAGAATGCCCGTGGTTCAACCGGTGTGTAACTGTAGGCCCTAAGCGCAACGGTAACTGGTCGTTTCGGCACCAAGTTGTTTCGGCCCAAGTTGTTTCGGCCTCGCAATTTCCGGCCCAAAGTCGTTTCGGTACCGCAATCCAAGACGTTTCGGCATCCCTGTTTCGATTTGTTTTCAAACTATTTAGTAATTGATGACCGGTCATATTCCTAAGCGTGACCTTTGCGTTCTGACCAGTACTTTTCTGTGCATTTGTGTGTCATTTGCCGTGCTGTTTTGCCACTGCTTTCAAACATTTGCCGTTTCGGCGGCTATTGCTATCAATAAACTTGTGACACAGATTTGAAAATGATATGAAGTTTTTTTCTTACATTCTCTTACTATGTTCTCACATAAGTGAAGCATGATGTACATGAATGTTATTTGACACTACATTTTAGTGCTTGGATGTGCAACATTAGGCTCCAGCACTAGTTCCCTCAGATAGCCCTGAGCAGTGCCAAAACGACTTGGGGCCTGAAATCGAGAGGCCGAAACGTCTTGGGCCGAAACGTCTAGAAAGCAACACAATAACTACATTAAAAAAAAAGATGTTTCGGGGTTTTTTTCGGTTACAATTAGTTCGGAGCAGGAACAATTTTGGATGTCGGACTTTATCAGGTATACAAAATATAATCTGAAACGGACATAATAATTTGATGTTCGGCATCATAGGTTGGGATTCTGGGAACAGTTTTTGAATGCCAGACATTGTATTGACCGACATTATATACCATAAAATGTTGTGGTTTTGGGGTTTTTTTTCCGGCCGTAGTTTCTTTCGGAGCAGGATCGAAGAATTTTTAGTATGGAACTTTCTTCTTGCGTGTCGTAACACATGTAAAATGTTAACGGAAGTGGACGTAATTTTTTGGTTTTCGGTCGTAACATTAAGTTGGATGGAGAACAGTTTTGGTTGTCTTACAGTCTGTGGGTATGGACAGACGTACTAGTAAAACACGCGACACGTAGTTTTTGGCCGCAACAGCGGAAACAGTTCTGTATGTCGAAAATTGGACTAGGCTTCGGAGAGACTGTGCTTCAATAAACATTGTTACGGTCCATTGTTGGGACTGTGCTTCAACAAACATTGTTACGGTTTATTGTTGACAGGCGGGAGTAATCCTGGTTTTTGGAGAGACCAACAACGTCACTATGTAAATTACGCAACGTTGTGTCACTCAAGATGGATTATGCAAATAGCGATGCAAATATGTCCACGATGTTTACAAAAGCTCCCCGATTTGACATAGGATAGCCACGTGCATTTGTTTTGATTTTTAAAAATCGTAAATTACACGGAAACCATTCCTTATCTTGAACTGGCGACACATCTCAATTCTGGGCCTTACTTTAAGGCGTTTTCTCAGAGAATTTTGAAAATTCGACAGAAAAATGATCGATTTGGTATTTATCATCCTTAAGTTTTGGTTTACGGACACCAAATGTCTACATTCATCCATCCACACAGACAGACAGACAGCCTACTCTACGGAATTCGACACCCACAACTACAGCCCTGCTGACTACGTCACCCGTGCTAAAAAGAAAAGGTGGGAGAGTGGGGAAAAAATAATGTACAAAGGATCAGGTAAAAATAGAGCTACAATGGCCAGATGGTAGGAAGTATAAAGTACATGTAGGTGAGCTATTTACAACCTTGGGATTTTTAAATGCTATCAGTGCTGTCATTCAAATGTAAACAGGACTTAAGTTAGTTACATATTGAAATGCCTGAAACTATTGGGGTAATTACGACATCTGGAATTATCCTCAGCCTGGATCCAAACTTCTTATCAGTTCTTGTGTGTCTTACATGGAAAAGTTGCAAAATTGGTCTCGAATGAAAAATTAAACCTCAGCTTTATTTTCTGGATCATATTTCACTACAAATTGATATCAAACAGCCTTTAACACTGTCCCACAACATATCCTGGGTTGGTATAGGTCATTTTAGGTCACAGACTGAGAACATTACCTAAATTATACAAATTTTGGAGTTTCCTTGAGCAGAAGGTTTATCTAACTAATAACATCCTTCAGGACTAAATTACAAAGCTATCAGACAAGTAGTTTTCGAGAACAAATTTTCTTGACCAAAAATGATAAAATTGTCCTAAAAATAAAAATTTGCATATTTCAGGACAATTTCCACATATCCAACTATTGTCATCGCTGGGCATCTGTATGCCATATATAAATGTTGTCTGACCAGCAGCTTTAACCCTTTTCCTGCCAAGTCCATATTTCACCATCAGGTCAAAATGGTTAAAATTACTGAAACACAACATATTCCATAAGTTGTATTTTAACATAACATTTGAAGGCTGTTTAAACATAAATACTGGGTTTTTTTGGACTAAAGATGCTGTAACATACCAAGCCAAGTGGGTGAAAATAGGTCATGTTTTGGCTCAATACCACTTTTTACTGACTTGGCTAATGGGGAAGTCGTGCTGTCTGGCAGGAAAAGGGTTAAAGACAAAAGATTTTTTAATGACAAAAATTGCCCTAAGATGGTAATTTTGCCAATTTTGTCTTAATTTCAACAAATTAGAAGGGTAACACCCTTGTAAATATCCAACCCAAATTCGAGAGCAATCGGGCAGTTTCAGAGAAGAATAATTTTTACAATGAGGAAAATAAACAAACATTCAATAAAAATACAAATTTAAGATATCTTCACGATATACATAAAACTGTATGAGGTCCACCTAAGGTACTTTCACACTAATTTTTAAAGGAATCACAACAGTAGTTCCTTGAGTTATTGATTTTTTACCATTTTCACATTGTTTAAGCTTATTTGCATAATTTGGGCAATGCAAATTTCATTTGAACAAAATCCCATCTATAGCCCAGGATGCATCCACAAACCAAATACCAAGCTAAAACATGCAGCAGTTCATGTGTTTTGATGTTGACAGACATGTACATACATACATGTCGGTGGCGTCTGTATGTATGTGTGTTTGTATACACACATACATACAGATGCCACCAACTTTAGCTTGTACGATAACCTCACATTGGTATGCCAAATGTGACCTAAAAGTTATGTTGTTGTTTCATGATCGTCGCTGCTTGTACAAACTCTTAATTTCTGAGTTCATCCAGCTGCATCAGACTTAAATTTAACTATCAAAATTAACCTTACTGCAGACCTGTCCAATATAATGGCATGTTGAGCTCTCAGACTGCAAATCGTACTATACGAGAGCTTCCGAATGTTAAACAGGCCTTCTTATCAAGAATAAAACCCTGGCTGAGCAGCCAATAGGATGACCACATTCCAGCTGAGCATATTATAATAGCTGATTTCAGAATACTGAATAAACTTACAGAAAGATCTTTAGTACAATTATTTTACTCACAGCAGTTTTCAGAAATCTATGATATCAGGACTATCAGAGAGAGATCTATGATATCAGAACTACCAGAGATCTATGATATCAGAACTACCAGAGATCTGTGATAACAGGACTTCCAGAAATCATCAATATTAGGATCACCAGAAATCTATGATATGATGACTACCAGAAATCTATCCTATCAGGCTAACAGAAATGTATGATATCAGGACCACCAGATTTTTCCTAGGCAGTCAGTGTTATGCAGGAATGCTTGAGACCACACACGCTGAGCTGTGGTGTATAATGATAAAATTTCACATTTATTTAAGTTTACATTGAGTAAAATAATCGCAATCATACCAATCCATAATCCAATGACAGTAGGTCAGAATTCGTAAGACAATAGTTGTAAAAGATGATTGCACAAGTGTACATTGCAAATTATCACTTAAAATGTTTTTGTACCTCTTCGTCTTTTAAATATTATGACAGACGGCAGACTTGTCAGACCTTTGGGTTAGGTACTTTGTATAGTTCCCAACAAACGCATAACACTTTCCATAACATAAATTGCCATTCAAACTCTACATTTCTAAAATAAAAGAAAAGTTAACACTATTGGTACAGAGTACTCTACATATTGAAATATCCTCATACCATTAAATTTTGAAAGACCTTATGCTACTCTTTTCATATTAAAACAATAAAATATGAGACACCATTCATTACACCATACCAGTTGCTAAAGTGACATTAAAGTAATACATTTAACTTAACCTTATACATGTGCCACAAAGTCTTATTTCTAAACAAAAACACAATTGATATTTTGGAATTATTAGTGTGTGAGGTAATTGGCTTCATGATACAAATATTTTCATGATCAAATCAAAAGGTTGGTGATTGTCTGAATTATCTAAGAGAACAAGTAAATGGTTATCATAAGTTTGGAGGGAGAGCTTGAGATGATGTAATATCAATACCATAATAGACACAAATATTTTGAAATTATGATTTCATGACATGGATTTTCTGTGATAATTGGAAATTGATAGTCTTGCTAGAGACACCTAACTTAAACGGAAGTTCAAAACAGGGCTACATTACTGTACCAGTGATATGATAATGGCAGTAAATAGGAGCAAGTGCATGAGGGGCATTGCTAAATCCATCTTGGAACAAAATTACACTACTGAAATACCTTCATTTGGAGTCTGTTGGATCACAGAAATTGTACATCTAATTTATGAAGATACTCACACAAATTTCAATCCTTTGGAAACTAAATGTGTCGCAAGTAAAACACTGAATGAAATAGACTGTCCTTGTTACATTGAAGGCTTGCTTTATTATCATTCAATTCAACAGCAAATTTCACGATCATCTTGTGTATATTACAATGTACTGGTAAGTGCACTTGTTGCAATAGAGTATCATTCACCTAGTTTTTTTCAAAGGAACAAATACACTACACATCAAATGGTAACAAATTAATGGATAAATGATTATGAATTAATTCTTCTTATAGTACCATGTAGAGTAAAGTTGACAAACTGTATCCAGAACAAGTAAGCTTAATTCTTAACAGTTACATGTCCAAACATGAAGTGAATTTACTATTTGTCAACTATATAAATTTGGCATAAATACATAAAAACACCTGACCAATAAACACACTTCAATACTTACACAACATATACTGATTTAAACACAATGTCATATTTGACTTCTCCACACAAAACATCTGCAAATATTACATCACTTTAAACAATTTTCGTTTATATTTGGCATTCTTTCTTTTTTTCTCAGAACACGGTCTAGGAAAACATGGTCTGCTGAGTGGAATAAATATTATCAACGCTTGGCACATAGATTCAGCAATAAACAGTCCTTATGCACAAAGTCCATCATCTTTGATAGCATCTGTTATTAACTTTTACACAATGATCATTATAACCCATATGACTTTACTAGAGTTTGTAATTTCTTGAGAATTTCACAAAAACTGAAACACTTGTAGCACATCAGTAAATTAATTTGAACTCAACGGAAATTATTTCAAAAAATTACAATTTGAGGAAACATAAATGATTAATGTCCACAAAACTCAATCCAAAGCCATCTCGTCAGCCATTTTCTAATGGACATTTCTTTTAATAAAAATTGCATTATTTTCATCAAATTTCTTGTATGTATTTGGACAATAAATCAATGATGATGTTGTACTGGTGATTTCAAACATTGTTGACTGTATGCATGTTATGTTTGCAGTTTTTAATCGTATACACTAAAGCTATCAATTCAGATTAACTGACTTGGTAATTTAAAACTCATTGAATTGGGATATTTAGTTTATTCCCTCTCCAATATCTAGACACTAGGGAGCTGGGGCTAGGGAAGTGGGGATGTCACATGAAAGCATGTTCAGCATGGAGGGCCATTATGACAATGTTTATGTCTTTCTGTTTAGAAAGTACACGATATTGTTAAGCTGATACACATGACTCAAATATTCATACATGATTTTTTACATCTTAATATAAAAAATTCAAAATATATAAATATTACATCTTTCATTTTTATTTAACTATAGTATGCAATTGCTGCCAAAATTTCTGTTTCCAGCCTATGAGGCTTTATATTCCATGTTCAATGTACAGTGAACATGCTTTGAGAAACTGAACGTGTTGCCCCAAATTACCACAAACTTTAGTCTACCCAATTCCTTTTTGTTTCAACGTATTTTTACCACCCATTGCCATAACTTAGTGGAAAAGGTCCCCTTAGCGATGGGCAGGGGATTACTCAAACATTGCTATGGACTTCCGTATGATACTATCTACCGGTAGGTTTTATTCACTAGTTCAAATGGAGCAAATTGATATTGCCTTCCTGTCATTATCAGTTCTGTGTTAACTCCAAACTATGGCAAATAAGGGACTTTTAGGAGTAAAATTTGGAGTTGACAAAGACAACATATCAAAAACAGAAATAGATTTTAAACATAATCATTTTTGGCATAAATTAACATATTGGCAAAAAGGCAGCATTGTGCTGAAGTTGAAAGTGAAATATGAGTAAATCCAAATTTTGCAAAATAGTATAAATCCTTAGCTTGTGATTGTGAAAACAAAATGATTATTAAAAATTCTCTGTTGGGGCTGGACAACACCATTATCATTATGGCCGTCTTGGACACCATCACTGTATCACTAACATTTTCAATAATTGACAGAAAATACACATCGAACTCCATGGACAGATAAAAGAACATTGTTTTATAGTCAGATATGAGAGGATATGGCAGCTAAAAGTTGTTAAATAGCTAAGACATAAGAGTTTTGGTAAACCTTGCATGGTAAAAAGAAGTGTCAACATAATGAATATCCTTTTTTCATCTGTCAATTCAATGCATTCGGTAAATTTTACAAGTAAACTTACATGCACTGGTACTTGTTTATACGGTACACTAAATTTTAATACCTATTTGTGGTAAGGTTTCAAAACTGTTGTGGCACAATACATTTATGTACCTGCAATAATGAAATGCATTCACAAAAACAAAGGTATGACAAAAATTGAGACATCAAAATTAAGCCACAAAAGAAAGGATTGTATGACTATATGCAAACATCAAATCTTTGACTGATTCAATTCAGATGCTGTTACTGGATCACTGTGGTGCTCTGTGAGTTGCAGTGTATCACCATATGGGTCTTCTGTACTGTCCTGTGAAAGCACAGAAAAATATGTGTGATTAACATAAATATGCAACAATGTAGTAGATTACGTACAGAGTGGAAAGACTATAGCAAACTTGTTGCATGCACTGGCAAAAAGAGGAAAATGACTGAAAACTTTGTGAGTACATCCATAATTACATGAAATGGTCCTTGACTTTGGCTGATGATTGGTAATTATTCAAAAACTGCCAAAGGGTCATCTTCTTCAAGCTCTTTCAATGACTTTTTCTGTAAGTCTGGAAAATCTGATTTGTCCTGAAACAATGGTAAATGTGACATGTTAGTTGTGTTGTTATGTATTAGCATGTGATATGACATAGCCCCTGAAGATACGGTTTTATGATTAAAGGATATGAACTAAAGATTATTAATTTCAGTTACAGACAATTGCAAATCCTACATATATTTATTTGAAATTCACTGAGAAGTAAATAAGATGTAATTTTAATTATATGTATTTATTAAGCAAATTAATGATACTGCTGCATAATGTGGTAGTTTAAATGTAATACTGTGAATCTCTATGTGATGTTGTTTGTATCCATGTAGTGCTTTGAATCTCCATGTAATGCTGTTATTCTCTATATAGTGCTGTGAACCTCCACATCTTCTGTTAGTCTCAATGTAGTGCTGTCAATCTCCGTGTAATGCTGTCAGTTAATGCTGTTAGTCTCAATGTAGTGCTGTGAACCTCCATGTCATGCTGTTAGTCTCAATACAGTAATAAAAATACCGTCAAGGACAGTGTGCTCACATTCGGTTTGAATTGGTCCATTCGAGAAATATTTAAACCAGGAAAAAACAAGAATGACAAAAGCAAATACAGTAAGGTCTCCAACTTAGGTACTGGAGGTCATCTTTAGGAACATGCATATCAACTTCTATAGCAATGGGACAAACAGATCCTAAATACATAAGCAAATGTCAACAACAAAAAATAGAGAAGGTTTGATAAAAAGAAAAGGTGGGAGTGGGTAAAAAAATGTACAAGAGATCTGGTAAAAGAGTAATGCTACCTCATCAATCTTCTAGACCCTACCCCCTCCTGAATATCAATGTTCCATCCCTTGGTATTACATAACTCCGATGACAGGAAATGTATTTACAGCCTTGGGGAGTTTTTAATTAATTTAATAAGTGTTATCATCCTAATGTAAACAGCACTTAAGTTAGTTACAGTTAGTGAAATGCCTTCCACTGTGGGCGGGGATTACAACATCTGGAATTATCCTGGATCCAAATTTCTCATCAGTTCTTGTATGTCTTACATAGAAAAGTTCGCAAAATTGGTCCGCAATGAAAAAATTCACCGTCAGCTTTGTTTTTCTGGATCAAATTTTCTACAAATTGATACCAAATATGACAAAATCATGTTCACTGCCTTCGAAACTGTCTCACAACATATCCTGGGTTGGTGTAGGTCATTTAAGGTCACAAACTGAGAAAATTACCTAAAATATACAAATTTGGGGGTTTCCCAAACATTTTGAGCAGAAAATTTATCTAATAACATCCCTTGGGACTTTATACCAAATTACAAAGCTATCAGACAAGTAATTTTGAGAACAAGTTTTCTTGACCAAAATAACAATATTGTCTTAAAAATACAAATTTGTATATTTTAGGACAATTTCCACATATCTTACTATTGTCATCTCTGTACATCTGTGTACCAAATATAAAAGCTGTCTGTCCAGGGGTTTTAAAAAGAAAATACTGTTTAAGATTTTTTGACCAAAAATGACAAAATTGCTCCAAAATAGTCATTTTCCTAATTTTGTCATAATTCCAACAAATTAGAAGAGTAACACCCTCGCAAACATCTAAACCAATTTTAGAGCGATTGGGCTGGCGGTTTCAGAGAAGAAGAATTTTTACTGAAAATAAGAAAAATCACCAAAAAAATCAGCAAAAATACAAAATTAAGGATATCTTCACAATATTCATAAAACTGTATAAGGTTCACCTAAGGTACTTACAAATTTTCATAGCAATCAAAACAGCAGTTCTCGAGATATTAATTCTTGACCATTTTCACATTTTGTAAGCTAATTTGCATAAGTTTGGCAATGCAGACTTCATTTGAACAAAATCCCATCTATAGCCCAGAATGCATCCACACACCAAATACCAAGCTGAAATATGCAGCAGTTTGCGTGTTTTTGATGTTAACGGACATACTGTACATACATTACATACAAACATACATACAGATGCCATCAACTTCAGCTTATACGATAAACTCACATTGGTATAACCGTGAGCTAATAATAATAATAATAATAATAATAATAATAATATTTATTTCTTCTATAGCATGTTACACAATATGACAGAACCCCATGACCTGTGAGTGCAAGCGTGCCATACTATTGATATTTGCACAAGTGCTGCGGTGTATTTGGCTGTCCTTTCACTTGCTGCCACTGAATACACCGCAGCACTTGTGCAAATATCGCCAGTACGGCGCGCTTGCACTCAAAGGCCATGGGGTTCTGTTATTATTACATATGTTCTATCTTTTATTTGCATCATTTATCGAGAGAATCAACGATTTAATAGTCATGCATACTACTTGTCTGTCAAAGCTTCAGGGCCACCTGCGGAGTTATATAACATTGACGTCACTGTAATGAGGAACGAATCGGCTTTCACTTTTCATTGGTCATTGCTACAACACACCCTCTATTTTGATTGGCTAAACTATTGTTTACTTGTTTATCAAGGACGACATAAGAGGAACGTCAGAGAGCTCCAACTCTACTTGTGATCGCTCACACATACGTAGCAACATGCCACAGATAGCCAAACGAAGAGAACTTTGAACATCTAACACTTTTTGATTTTTTTACATGTTGAGCTTGAAATTCTTCTAAATGATCGATGCAAATAACAGTTCAAAGATTTTTACGGGAAATTTAAGAGCAAGATATTGCAAGCGATCAAATTTCAGTGTTCACTGTGGCACACAAGCACTCACTGATTA
Organism: Ptychodera flava; assembly: GCF_041260155.1. Taxonomy (NCBI): domain Eukaryota; kingdom Metazoa; phylum Hemichordata; class Enteropneusta; family Ptychoderidae; genus Ptychodera; species Ptychodera flava. The sequence goes on along the minus strand of NW_027248357.1, from coordinate 1,395,790 downwards.
TCAATAGCACAGAGTAAACTGCACGCCAAAAATAGCGTCAATGACACTGTAGCTCCCATCCTGTAGCTATTGATATTTGCACAAGTGCTGCGGTGTATTTGGCTGTCCTTTCACTTGCTGCCACTGAATACACCGCAGCACTTGTGCAAATATCGCCAGTACGGCGATACTATCGTGATATCCCATACTATTTAGTGTTTGTTCTCTGGTCAGATATTTGAACATGTGCGAAAGGGATGAAGTGAATGAAGTGAAAATACTTATATGTAATGTTCTGGAGACACTGGAGTGAAATATGTTAATGTATTTATTCAGAATATAAAATGGAAAAAAACAGAATTAGAATATCGAATACTGTTATACAACCATTAACTCAACAAGTCATTGACAATGACATAGTCCCCACTTGTAATAGGAGTATTAGTCTTGAGGGGCAGGGAAATGTGGTCATTAAGAAGTATCACTGGAGTGTATATGTTGAGATCTATGGGCACATAGGTCTATGTCGTTGTCCTAATTTGAAACACATGACGCATGTCTAAGTTATGGTTCTAAATCAAGAAAAAAGATCAGACCTCTAGCAGTATTGGCCAGCCAAGAAAGAGCTATGGCCAGTAGTTGGTAAAAATGCACGTTTCACATTGTTGAAGCTATCGTGCTATGGGGAGTTGTATGCCATTGTACATTATAGAACCCTAACGTGTCAGGCAAACGTGCATGACTAAACACTGTAAAAGTCTGCACGTTAGACATTTTAGACACGTTAGGTCCGTACACGTTAGGTTTGCACGATACACGATAGATTTGCATGATTGGCATGATAGATTTGGACTCATGTTGAGAACCTAAAATGACATACACATTAGACATTTTAGACACGTTAGGTCCGTACACGTTAGGTTTGCACAATACACGATAGGTTTGCACGATTGGCATGATAGATTTGGACTCATGTTGAGAACCTAAAATGACATACACGTTAGACATTTTAGACACGTTTGAGGTCCGTACACGTTAGGTTTGCACGATACACGATAGGTTTGCACGATTGGCATGATAGATTTTGACTCATGTGGAGAACCTAAAATGACATGCACGTTAGACATTTTAGACACGTTAGGTCCGTACACGTTAGGTCGGCACGTTACACGATAGGTTTGCACGATTGGCATGATAGATTTTGACCCATGTTGAGAACCTAAAATGACATGCACGTTTGACATTTTAGACACGTTAGGTTCGTACACGTTAGGTCTGCACGATACAAGATAGGTTTGCACGATTGGCATGATAGATTTTGACTCATGTGGAGAACCTAAAATGACATGCACGTTAGACATTTTAGACACGTTAGGTCTGCACGATACAAGATAGGTTTGCACGATTGGCATGATAGAGTTAGACCTTACCGTGTTTGTAGGCCATCAGGTGAATCTTGAGACATATCGTATAACGTGCCGACCTAAGATTTACAGAGCTAACGTATCTAAAATGTCTAACGTGTATGTCATTTTAGGTTGTCCACGAGTCAAAATCTATTATGGCAATCATGCAAACCTATCGTGTATCGTGCATACCTAACGAGTACGGATCTAACGTGTCTAAAATGTCTAACGTGTATGTCATTTTAGGGTCTCCAGATAAGTTGAATGGTACAGTCATGATATACACCTTAGACATTTTAGACACGTTAGGTCGGTACACATTAGGTTTGCACAATACACGATAAGTTTGCACGATTGGCATGATAGATTTTGACCCATGACGAGAACCTAAAATGACATGCACGTTAGACATTTTAGACACGTTAGGTCCGTACACGTTAGGTTTGCACGATACACGATAGTTTTGCACGATTGGCATGAGAGATTTTGACTCATGTGGAGAACCTAAAATGACATGCACGTTAGACATTTTAGACACGTTAGGTCGTACACGTTAGGTCGGCACGTTACACGATAGGTTTGCACGATTGGCATGATAGATTTTGACCCATGTTGAGAACCTAAAATGACATACACGTTAGACATTTTAGACACGTTAGGTCCGTACACGTTAGGTCTGCACGATACAAGATAGGTTTGCACGATTGGCATGATAGAGTTAGACCTTGTTTGTAGGCCATCATGTGAATCTTGAGACATATCGTATAACGTGCCGACCTAAGATTTACGGAGCTAACGTGTCTAAAATGTCTAACGTGTATGTCATTTTAGGTTGTCCACCAGTCAAAATCTATCATGCCAATCGTGCAAACTTATCGGGTAACGTGCTGAACCAACGTGTACGGACCTAACGTGTCTAAAATGTCTAACGTGTATGTCCAGATAAGTCGAATGGTACCACAGTCGTAGTCATGATATACACGTTAGACACTTTATAGGCACGATAGGTGCATCCATGTTTGGCGTGCACAATACATGATAGGTTTGCACGATTGGCATATGATAGAATAGGACTTATTTGTACGCCCTAAAATGCTATACATGTTAGACATAGGTTCTTTAACGTTAGGTCTGCACGATACACTATAGGTTTGCACGTTTGGCATTTTAGGCACGTTAGTTCCGACCTGGCATACACGTTAGACATTTTAGAAACGATAGGTGCGGATATGTTGGGTCTGCACGATACACGATAGGTTTGCAAGTTTGGCTTTTTTGGTCACGTTAGTTCCGACCTAACATGTCAAACATGCACTACTAAAATGTAAAAATGTCTAAAATGAAAATATCCCGACTTCTGGCCATGGATGCCAAGAAATACATTTGTGCATAATAAATGAGTTACAAGATGTGACATCTTAAGGTCTAATATCCTATCAAAATTGGAGGGTATAGACTTGTGGTTACTGAAATATGCATATATATGTATAATCAAGGTCAAAGGTCATCGAGGTCACATGGCATTTTGAAAAAAAAAATTGTGTTGCTAATTAATCCTACAGGCCAAAAAATCAGACCTCTAGCTCTATTCGCTTGCCCAGAATTAGATGTGTGCATAATTAATGAGGTAAAGCGTGGTGTTGTCATAAGGTCTCCAATCCTACTAAATACAAAGGACATAGCACTTGTGGTTACTTATTTATTGACATAAACATATATTTTAGGTGAAAGGTCATCGAGGTCACATGACATTTGGTCAAAAAATTTTCTCTCCTATAGTTATCCCTATATACCAAAAATCAGACATCCAGCTCTATTGGCTTGCTCAGAATGAGATATGTGCATAATTAATGAGGTGCAGAATGTGGTGTCATAAGGTGTCCAATCATACCAAATATGAAGGGTGTAGCACTTGTGGTTACTGAGTTATGGGACAAATATGTATATTTGAGGTCAAAGGTCACTGAGATCACGTGACATTTTGTCAAACAAATTGTATTGCTAAGTTATCCCTATATACCAAAAATCAGACCTAGCTCTATTGGCTCGCTCAAAATTAGATATGTGCATAATTAATGAGGTACAATATGTGGCATCATCAGGTGCCCCAGCATACCATACATGAAGGGTGTAGCACTAGTCGTTACTGAGTTATGGACAATATGTATATTTGAGGTCAAATGTCACCGAGGTCCTGTGACATTTTGTCAAAAAATTGCATTGCTAAGTTATCCCTATATACCAAAAATCAGACCTCTAGCTCTATTGGCTCGCTCAAAATTAGATATGCACATAATTAATGAGGTACAATATGTGGCGTCATAAGCTGTCCCATCATACCATGTATATGAAAGGTTTAGCACTTGTGGTTACTGAGTTATGGACAAATATGTATATTCGAGGTGAAAGGTCGCCAAGGTCACGTGACATTTTGTCAAAGAGTCTGAGATATCTGCGTGAACGGATGGACTCACGGACGGACATAAGCCCCCTGGACTTTATCTGTGGGGACTAAAAACTGTGTCACTGCATCCTTTTGCAATATGAATACGATGAGAAACTAAATTTTTATTTTTCTTGGCCTTATACATGGGAGTCTATGGACTGCCTTGTACATGGGAGTCTATGGACTGCCTTATACATGGGAGTCTATGGACTGCCTTATACATGGGAGTCTGTGGAGGTGAAAACTAAAAGTCCTCTAACACGGCCAAATTTGATCGCATTGTGAAACAAATCGACGTGCATCTGTATGAGGTAGGGTACTATCCTTGTACCAAGTTTGAACGAAATCGCTACAGGCATCTCTGAGATATCTGTGTGAACGGACGGACGGACGCATGCACACACGCACGGACGGACGCACGGACATGACCAAACCTATAAGTCCTGCCGTACGGTGTCTGTGGGGACTAAAAATGACAAAAATTGCCCTAAAACAGTCATTTTTCCAATTTTGTCGTAATTTCAACAAATTAGAAGGGTAACACCCTTGCAAACATCCAACCCAAATTTGAGAGAAACTGGGCTGGCGGTTTCAGAGAAGAATAATTTTTACTTAAAATGAGGAAAATAACCAAAAAATTCAGCAAAAATACAAAATTCAAGATATCTTCACGATATACATAAAACTGTATAAGGTCTACCTAAGGTACTTGCATACTAATTTTCAAAGCAATCAAACCAGCAGTTCTTGAGTTATTGATTTTTGACCATTTTCACATTTTTTAAGCTCATTTGCATAATTTGGGCACTGCAAACTTCATTTGAACAAAATCCCATCTACAGCCCAGGATGCATCCACAGACCAAATACCGCGCTAAAAAGAGCAGCAGTTCGTGAGTTTTGAAGTTGCCGGATACGTACATACATACATACATACACACATACATACAGACGCCACCGACTTCAGCTTATATGATAACCTCACATTGGTATAACCAAATGTGAGCTAAAAAGGGGCAAGACTTGGAACAGCTGCATTGAAATGCAGACAGATTAACACATAATCATCTTCTAGTATGAAATACACTGTAAACTTAATGATGAAGAATTTTTTGAATTTGTCTATCTTGTGATTATGACTTTATATTGTCATTGTTATGAAAAATACTTGACTTTCTTTTTGGGCATTCTTAAGAAGCTATACACCAAATCTGAAAGCTGTCTGCCTTGTAGTATGTGGAAAATACTGTTTGACAAATCAGAAAAAAATCAGCCAAGAACATTCTCATGTGCAAATGTGCTCATCATATGAACAAAGCAAAATCTGGTCGTCCTGATAATGCAAATTTTCTGAGCAGAGATTTCTGATCAGAAGTGCAAAGTTGATGGAGAGTCAGGAAGAATATTTTACTAACTGTGTATCGTTCGCTTGTTGAGAGCATCTTAATGTTTAATAATGTATCCTGGTACAGGAACCTCTCAGTTAAGGACAAAATGAGATTAACACAAGTCGTCAATCTGGCAGGAAAGATTGTTGGTATAAAACAACGGCAACTTTCAGTAATATAGCCATTCAGATCCACCGGGATCAAACACATCCACTCAGCATAGAATTCAAAATCCTCCAGTCGGGTCGACGACTTAAGGTACCTTTTGCGCGTAAAAACTTGTACAAAAAGTCTTCTGTACCTTCAGCTGTGGCAGTTTTAAACTCAGAATTTAATACGTAATTTATCGATTTTTTCCTCAAGATTGTTTATATTTGTGTTTTTTATTGTAAGTCAGGAGCTTTGTGGTGCCTAAAGAAAATTTTCCATTTGTGCGTATTTCGTTAATGGACAATAAAGTAATTTGAATTTGAATTACAGACAACAGATGATGGATGCCACGGTCAACCAACCCATTGCCACATCTTGGTGTCTTTGACAGAGGAATAAAAGGTGATATTTGTGAAAATACATAATAGCCTCAATTCTGAATGTTAAAGTCAACTCGTCTTCATCCATCTATGTCTATTTGTCTGAATGCTTAGTGTTTACCTGAAGTTTGGGAAGATAGATACATACTTTGGAAATTCAATGACTGTTTCTGATGGTTCCTAAATGTGGTTGCCCTTTGGCAACATGACGACAAAATTCAGATAAAATTTTACCTAGGTAAAGGCCATAACAAAAACATTAAAACTTGTGTTTGGACCCAATATCAGACTTATAAACAGGCCAATACAAGGCCATCAATATGATTTAATATATTAACTAGGGTAAGGCTGTATAACATCTTGAGCTATAGTGTAAGATTGTTGATTTCTCATTATTAGAAATCTATCAAGTTCCTTATATGGTCAACAATAATAGTCATTTGTGCACCTATCTGTTTTGCAATGAATACTAACCTTAGATCTAAATTTACTGAAGAATCCACCAGACTTCTGTTTGCCATCATTGAATATAATATCATCCTCATCTCCTTCATCAACAGCACAGCTATCGACTGTTGGTAATTCGCCATCCTTGCCAGAGCTTGACTGAACCAGTCTCTGGTATTTGTATTCAAGCCTGTAAACAATGGCAGATTCAAATAAAGAATTTTATCATAAACATGTTTCGTAAAGAAAAAATTGGGCTTCGACTCATTGTCAATGTGCTTTATGTTTCTGAATCATACACCTTGGTTGTCTTATATATGAAGGAGATTTGCCAATTCGCATGCAGTGAATTGATTCCGTTGATAATAATCGGATATGGGATTGACTTTTTCCTTTCTTTTGTGTTTGTCATGGGTTTGTCCAGGCATCCCTACATATCTGTTTTTACGTCATATAGGAAACAATGTTTAATCTTGCGCCTTATAAAGCTAATCAGAATATTCGTTTTAAAATAGTATTTTCAGATTCCAGGCATTGAGAATACTTTGGGTACTCAGAGGATTGCAGGGCTGTTGCTGGCTTATTGTTTTTGGCAGGGTAAAACCCTATAGTCTTTGGCAGGGCAAGTACAACTTATAAAAGCTATACAGTCTTCAGACTGAGGGCGAAAAGTGGGTGTGTCTATTATATATTCAAAATGGCAGACTCTGAGATCTTTTGGTTATCCACAAAGTTTCTAAGTGGCACAGGCATACGTTCAGTTGCTACAATAGTGGCTGAGAACGATTGGAAACTATTTGAGTTGCAGGCTAGCCAACACCACATGTTCTTGCAATGTTGCCTGGATAGTTGATCAAGGCCTGGGATCGAAGTATGAGGCCGAAGGTCAAACCTCAGTATTCTTATGGTATTGACATAAAAAATTTTCGGCCTCACACATCCATCCTGGGCCTTTGATCGACGCCAAGACTGTTAGTACTTCAGCCGCTCACTATGTGATGCTTAGCCACAAGTTTAGCAACATCATCATGTACAACATGAAATAATACTGCACGAACAAACAGTGGTGACGGAGCAGATTTCTCTAAGACTCTTGTAAAAACAAAATCCCATATAAACAGAATTTTCATCACGGTGAAAAATGAAACTTCTGCAAAGATTTCAGCATGTAAATTGGTTATGTCAAAGAATAAGTTGATATTTGTAAGATCACAATCGCTGTAAATGTTTTGTGAAACATCGCACACGTGCAGCATGCAATGCAAACAGCGGATCTAGGGCCGCTCACACACCGAGTGATCTCAGGCAAATGTGACCTGTTCATGAATGATGTCATTGACCTTTTGTATGCGCCAGTCAGACACTTTGATTAAGAGCACGTGATATGCTCAACAGTATTACTATGTCATTTGCCCCTTGCCAACGTAAATAACATGTGCCAGTCTCCCGCATAGAAGGATGGGTCTCCGAGCTTTTGCTCAAATTTAACTGGCAATCTTAAAGCTCGCTGTCAAAAATATCTTAATATATATATGTCGGCGTGTCAAGAGTATGCATTTCTACTCATTCATTGATCAATGATGTTGTCATCCTGTTTGAATGTCATAAAATGGCAATCTCTCTGTGATAGAGCGTGACTCAGAAAATCTCAAAAACATCCATTTTTCACTCTATGTCATGCGACTGTATATTTTGTATTTGTTATACTTATACAAAGATGGAGTTCGTGTGAATGTGAATAAACAAGATATAAATAAACTCAGAAATCTGAGTTGGAGTAGTTTTTACTCATTGGATGAAAATGCACAAAATCAAACATGTCAGTGTATTTTCACCCAAAATAGTGTATGTTCAGAAAACCTTGGCACTTTTTACAAAATTTACAGATGAGATATTCTGGGAGAATAATTCTGTTTTACAAATGATAAATGATGTAAAGAAACCCTAATCATGATATGTCTGCCAGGATTTTTTCAATGTGCGACATGGCAAAATGATGGTAATCTGTCGTAAAATCCAAAAAATACAACTTGCATTTCAGAACCTTTATTTACATAAAGGTGCTGCTGGGTCACCAAATATGGCTGTTCTCCATGTAGTTCTGGTGGTTTACAGTGTAAAGATGGGTATTTCTTGCCCAAAGCTTCTTTGCATGAAAATGCACAAAAAATCAAAGTCTTGTATGCCTCAGGAATGCTTAAATTGAGGGGTCAAAGGTAACTCAATGTTTTTCATTTGTAGCGAGACCCTTCAAATTCGTTTCTTTAATTTTTTTATTGATATATTCAAGTGATCTTCACAGTGTTAACAAAACCCATTATCGGCTCTCCAAACATCGAGAAATATAAAACTATATTTTACACATGTAGGCTTGATTCTGAGCTGCCATGACTCCACGTCGTTAGAGCAGGAATTTCCCAGCATGCTTTGCAATATTGTGATAATTGGAATCGCACTTAGTCCGAAGACTGATAGCCATGTCAGGATTGAGAACCCACAACCCTACAAAAGTTAGCCACAGATTGGTTGAAAACCTCTGAGATTGTCCTTGGCAGCTTGGCACAACCTTATACAATACAACCTATAAAAGCTTGCCCAAGCTGTGTTGGAGATCCATTAGATGATCTTTAACAGCTAGGGCCTCTATGTTTTTGCTAGAACTGCAACCATGCAGGCAAACACTGAATGTTTTCAAATTTATGTAGTTGTCATTTCTATGAATAGTTTAAGTTGGTAAGACAACATGTCCTCCATCAATCAACACCCAACCATGATGCTGATGATGTGCACAGTCATTGGTTGTTCTTGACTGCTCAAAGTGTTATAAATGGCTAATAATTTGATCCTGAATGGGAATTAAATATAAGTCTACTTTGTCTATTATACATGAAATGAGATCTTGAATGTTTAGAAGTCATGCCGAGTTAAAATTGCAATATCGTTCTGAGTTGACCTTCATATTTCTAGAAAAATCTGTACCCATTTCATTTGCAGATCAACAATTAAAGATCCGTTAGCTGTAACTTTGGTCAAATTTGAGGGGCCCGAGCCTACTGCCTGGGTCCCTATTGGTTTTACTGGAGTTCAATATTCTTCTTCTTCCTCATCTTCTTCTTCTTCCATCACTTTTTTGTCACTCTTGATCTCAGAAACCGCTGAACATAAACTTCTCAAACTTGCAGGGCTAATAGGTACTTATGAGTACTAGTGCATATTGTCCTTAAAATTTTGATTGGTCACGTGACCTGGCGGCCATATTGGATTTTCCAAAAACTTAAAAATGGCTTTTCCTGCTGACATAGGGGTCTAGTCAGTTTGAATTTTTTTATATAGCAAGCATGACCTAAGGTCTAAAGAATTTGCAAATAAAATTGCATGCGGTCACGTGACCTTGGCCGCCATATTGGATTTTCGAAAAATACCAATTTAATCTTTAAAAATCTTCTTCTCCAGAACCAAAACACCGATTGAACTGGCATTTTACATGTGTTATCTTAAGTATGATCTCTTTAAAATTTGTGAAAGGCATTTCGATTGGTCACGTGGTTAGGCTGCCATCTTAGTTTTTTCTGAAAGTCGCAATTAAATCTTTAAAAATCTTCTCCAGAACCAACCAACCGATTGAACTGAAATTTTACTCGTATTATCTTAAGTTAGATTTCTTTCAAGTATGGGAAAGGCATTTCCATTGGTCAAGTGGTTTGGCTGCCATCTTGGATTTTGTTAATATCGCACTTTAATCTTTAAAAATCTTCTCCTCCAGAACCAACACACCAAATATACTGAAATTTTACTCTTCTGATCTTAAGTATGGTGTCTTTCAAGGTTGCAGAAGGCATTTCGATCGGTCACGTGGTTTGGCCGCCATCTTGAATTTTGCGATAATCGCAATTTACTCTTTAAAGATCTTCTTGTCCAGAACCAACACACCAAATTAAAGGAGATTTCACTTGTATCTTCCTTTGTTTGAGCAGTTTACAGTTTCTGGTAGGCAATTACTTTGTGAAGTACTTTGGCGGCCATATTGGATAATAAATAAAATATGCAATTACCAGTGAAACGTACAGTAACTATGAGGTGATGTTCAAAATCTTTCTTTTCCAAGCTAAAGTTTTGCACATAATATCATCAGTGCAAGAACTTTAAACCATGTTATCTGCTTGGGCCCCGCCAAGGCTGCTTGCAGCTTTAATTTTATTTTGTTTGTTCTGTGTATCATCTGCAGTTTCTGGTTTGAATCCCTGAACCATGGTGAAATTCCTAATATTTAGCTCATAAATATACCCTATATGAGTATAATCTGCATTGTTATTGTTTAAATTTTGTATTCAGGTCCGGACTAGAATATATTTATCAACAATAACAATGGTCATTTCACATACACAGGCTGTGTTTGCAAGCAGGACATCGGGCATTGGTCATGATGATTGAATTATAGTAAAATTCTGCAGTTGATACATTGAAACAGAGTAGTGAAAAATTAGTCAAAAGTTACAACTGATGTCCCTTTAACTGGAACATGAAGAAAACTCTAATTTGAACAAGTCATCGTATGACACAGTCCCACTTGTTAGTGGGTACTTTGATTACAAGTCCTCAGAGAGGATAGACTCCTCTTCATTAATTAGGTCTGTGATAAAAATACTTTGATACAGATGGCGCTCAATGGCCAAGAATGAGTTCCATGCTGATGAAACATAAAACCAATGTAGGCCACCATCCTAAAGGTAATTAAATGAGCCAACTTGGAATTAATCGACAGGATGTTGCAAAACATTTTTGCCTACTAACCTAACACTAATAGATTATCACCGGTACCATATTTCATAAAGTTTGATGCAGTATTTACGACAATATGAGATCAACATCTGTATCAAGTTTCATCAAATTTGACGTTGTATTTGTGGATATCTAATTAGTAAGTTCATTACATATGCAATTACAAATTAATAAAAACGACACTGATAATGTCTTAAAGCAATGTGAGCTTAACATCTGTACAAAGTTTCATGAAATTTGATGCAGTATTTCTTGACAATCAGCCTAATTTCGAAACTTCAATAATTGACATGATACTGCTACATGACGTGAAACAAATTGACGAGCATATGTATGAAATAGGTCAATGTCCTTGTACCAACTTTGAATGATAGTGGTGGATATATGTCTGAGTTATGGCTCTGTACATGAAAAAATCATAATAAAATGGTCGCCTGGTGGCCATATTGGATCGTATCAAAAAACAAATCGACGTGCATATGTATGACATAGGTCAATGTCCTTGTACCAACTTTGAATAAAATCGGTTGAGATATGCCTGAGTTATGGCTCTGTACATGAAAAAATCGTAACAAAATGGCCGCACGTCAGCCATATTGGATTGTATCACAAAACAAATTGACATGCATATCTATGACATTGGTCAATGTCCTTGCACCAACTTTGAATAAAATTGGTTGAATCATGTCTGAGTTATGGCTCTGTACATGAAAAAATCGTAATAAAATGGCCGCCTGGCGGCCATATTGGATCGTATCAAAAAACAATTCGACGTGCATATGTATGACATAGGTCAATGTCCTTGTACCAACTTTGAATAAAATCGGTTGAAACATGTCTGAGTTATGGCTCTGTACATGAAAAAATCGTAATAAAATGGCCGCCTGGCGGCCATATTGGATCGTATCACAAAACAAATCAATGTGCATATGTATGACATATGAAGTAATCCTTGTACCAAGTTTGAATGAAATCGCTCCAGGCATCTCTGAGATATCTGCGTGAACGGACGGACGGACGCACGCACAGACGGACGCACGCACGCACACACGCACGGACATGACCAAACCTATAAGTCCCCCCGGACGGTGTCCGTGGGGACTAAAAAACATGTTTAATTACCAAATAAAAATGCAGTTTTGGTAAGTATCATACTACATACTTGTTGCGAGGGTCATTTCAAGAAGTTGATTATGCACGCAAACATATTTGGTGTGTAGTAAAGAATACATAACTGCTAGCATGGTGTGATATACCCTGCATGAAGTGGTTGGGACACACATTCCTTGACACTATGCATTCACATGAACTTACTTGCGAGTCTTCTTCCAGAAGTAAATGATAAGCCCTATGAGTAATGCAGCACAGCCAGTTGCTACAGTTATGGCAATTTGAGCTTCAAATGTCAGCATTGGACACTTCTTAACAACATTTTCTGGAATTGGTACTCCATCTCGACATAATCTATTGTTGTCATATAAAAGCAGATTATTATTTTTTTGTATTTCGATTTGTGTTGTCAGCAACAAAGCAAGTGATAGAGATTTCCAAGTATTGGTATTGGTGGTCACATTGGGCACTGATTAAAATAAATTCACTTTGAAAGCTTCCACTCCAAAGTCTTTAGTACATGTGAATTAATACATGCAATCAACTACAGAGGTTCCTAAACTGTATACATCATGGCATGATAGATCTGTAAGTGGTTCATATCCTAAACCACATTACATTATCATACATGCTATGCCTGTATCGCCATAGACATAATCGTTGTTATATAAAAGCAGATATTATTTTTTTGTATTTCAATTTGTGTTGTCAGCAACAAAGCAAGTGATAGAGATTTCCAAGTATTGGTACTGGTGGTCACATTGGGCACTGATGGCTACCATTGGTAGAATGAGGGAGGGTATGCATACACATAGTACTGCGCGGATGCTTGTTTACCAAAATTATTGATGCTGCAGTCACCTTACGTGAATAAACAACCAAGTAAATGATGCTTAGGCAACCCAGTCAGATGAGGCAAGCCATGCGACAGTGAAATAGTAGCGATATGAGAGCCATAATGAATAAAAAAAAACACTAGCTTTTGTAATTCTTGTACTATATGTGTACCTCTCCACTTTTTTAATATAGAAAATTTGTATAATGAAGTTTTGGTCTTCAGTGTACTTTATAAGCAAACCAGCAAACATTCCTTGGTGAAAGCAAGCATGCTCAAGGTTCACATCTTGCCATATTGAATTGACTTTGTCTAAGTATTACAGGACATTGACTGTACCTAGATTATTGTAAGTGTACAACACATTCTTGTTCTCTTATACTTTGAAATGAACTTACTTTGGCTCTTTCCAAACATAGTGGATGATTTGGCGTCCAGCCTTGCAGTTCTCTCAATGGATTTGTAATCCATTTCAGTACAGAGTGGACAAGCATATTTTGTTCTCCATAAGAAATGGAATGTACATCCATCACATGTTCCATCAGGACAACCTGCAGGTAATTCTAGAACATCACTTCCAATCGCTGTCACATCACATCGCAAACTTATAACGGAGGCACGACCATAAGGGCAAGCTGTAGTTGACCTGTATCAATCCATTGTGAATATCAGACAATCAAGTATTATGAGAGAAGTTCAAATTGCTTTTAAGTCAAACACTGTATATGCAATATTGGTTTAACAGGGTAATCTAAAATAATATACAGCAAAAGTGCATAAAATGGAACTTGTCTTGACCTCAGTAACACATTGTCTGTCTTGGAAAGTGAATTCATTATGAGTTTGATTAATGCAGTTTTTTATTTGACTTGTACAATTTCTGTTGTCTGTAGGATCCTGTGCGTAAAGTAAAGGTATCACACTAATATCATAGATTGAACTTCCAGTTTGTTGGGGATCTGAACTAAAATGAAGGAATTATGTTGGTATTGTGCCTCTCAGAACATTGAACACTATCCAGCTATTCCTTTGCGACGAAAATTGCTTCAAATAGGAACCATAATTCTGAAGGTGTTTTGACCAAAACTGACTTGAAGATATGGAAGTACTCAAATTTGTCACATTTTAAACAAAAGTCACTGATATGAACGTAAAACTATGAATCAAAGCAGCAAGACAGGTTTTCTAAGATTTTCCACTGAAGCAATACATACATTTGGAGTATTTTGCAGTGTCAGTGCAAGAAGGTCGTAACTGACATTTTGGCAAAAATCACTGTTCTTCTGAAAATGATCTGAAATGACCTATTGTATCGGCTTAAATTCAAATAAGATAAAATCTCTGTGTAGAACCATTGTTCAACATTTATGAAAACATTTTTTGCATTCAAATTATGGATTATTATATTAAAAATTTGACTTCTCTGGAGCACGTCCCAAATTTGCAGTTATCATCTTATACTGCTCTGATGTGATGATTCATAATCAGTCTTTAACAATTACATACAATGTTTAATATGAAAAAGAACAACTTACGTGGCTGAGTTGTAATAGAAATTAATATCTGGTAATGGTAGACTATCCTCTGCAAAGCCAACAACTGTAATGTTGTTAACACTTGTATCTTGAGTAACTGCCAGGGGACGATCACCAAGACTACCGACAAAAACAAATGAATAAGTTATTAACCAAATCTAGCATTCTTGACTGTCTTGTGCCATTCATTTCACAATTGTAAATTTTTTAATTCTAATTTGTAAGTAAGTTCAAAAAAATCTTCCATATCACAGTGCTAGGCTCTTGAACAAACTTGAGAATGTCTGAGTGGTTCTTTACATTTACAGGTAAATCACATTACACTAATATGCAATGGCTTTAGGTAAAGACTAGTCACATAACTTAAGTCCATGGCTCATTCTTAGGCTCTAATGGGTAGCAAAGTATGTGTGACAAAATTGGTTGGTAATAGGTATCCATTATGAACAAAACGCAGCATACAAGCACTGTCCATCTGACTTCAGAAGAGAAAATTTTGTATCTGCTATCTCCAAAGTGAAAACCATCAAAATCATGCAGAAATCTTGGCTTGTAACTGGTGAGTCCATGCCCGTACCCAGTGAAGCGACAAGGTCCACAGATCTTGGCTTGTATCAGGTAAGTCCACGCCAGTACCAGTGAAGCGCCAAGGTCCACAGATGCAGTCTGTGGAGTGACAAGTCATCTCTGATGACACAGTCCCCGCTCACAACCATAATTGACATGCACATGCACAATACAATACAATGTCTGTGTGCCAAATTTGCCACATCTGTTCAGGGATAGTTGAGTAATGGTTCAAAACATGTAAAAAATCCCCCAAAAATAGCCGCCTGGTGGCCATATTGGATTGTATCATGTTATTAATTGGTGTGCATACATATATACCATAGTACGTTATCTGTGTGCCAACACTGAATGAAATCGGTTCAAGAATAGTTGAGTTATGGTTCAAAAACATGAAAAAATCACAACAAAATGGCCGTCTGGCGGCCATATTGGATGGTATCGCAAAATAAATTGACATGCATATATATGCCATAATATGTTATCTGTGTACCAACACAGAATGAAATCGGTTCAGGGATAGTTTAGTTATGGTTCAATAACATGAAAAAAATCGCAACAAATGGCCGACCAGTGGCCATATTGGATTGTATCTTGAAATAAATTGACGTGCATATGTATGCCACAGTACTCAATCTCCTTGCACAAAGTTTGAAAAAAATTGGCTCAGGGATGACAGACAAACGGCTGCTGAGGGCCGGATGGCTGGACAGGACCCAATCTGTAAGTCCCCACTGGACTGCGTCCGCGGGACTAAAAATTGCTGTCGTCCTTGATGTCTGGTAGTGGTAAGTGTTCAATATTCAGAAAATTGTTTTGATCAGAAGTGGCTGCTATTGTATCCTTGGTTGAGACAAACATCTGATGGAAAAGGTACAGTATTGTCATGTGTCTAGATTTTTGTGTGTCAGTTAGCCATTTCTATATCAGAGTACATATTTCCACATGGCGTTGAAGCAATGTGTGTTATGCATTTGTAACTTGTATGGATTCCTTTGACTGACTTTGAAAAATAGTTGCAGTTGATCCAGTTTTGAAATCCATGATCAGTATTTAAAGCATGACGACGTGAAATAAAAAGGCACTACACAAGAAATAATGATCACTTTTTGTGATCATCCAAATATAGATACGTATGGGTGGGTTTAAACCATATACGTGATATTTCCAAGGTAATGTGTGATCTACAAAGCATAACAAACAGCCTAACAAACATGCTGCCCTGCATTGCAATGTTGGAAGTTGTTGAAGTTTTGTACGTTTGCTCATAGACCCTTGAGAAAAACAGGACAGGCAACTGCGTTAAGATCAAAGGGGCTTTGGTTTAGCAGAGTATGATCCTTCTTGGAATAATTAAGATGTGTTAATGGGTCGGGGACGGAATGGTGCTTGACACAATCGACTGCATGACGTCCGGTTCATAGACACTACATGTAGGTATACGGTAATAATGTTTTCTGATTACAAGTTATTTCTGATACCTGTAAGTCCATTTTTAGAAAGAAAAGTGTTACAAAAATTTTGAGAAGTATTTGTCAAAATGGTTTTTAAAGTATTTTTTACATAGTAGTAGCAAGATTAGATGCAACTAGAAGTCTACAGGGAGTCAGTATGTTGCTGTAAAGTAACAAAGTTTCAAATACAAATCCAAACCACATATCATTGCATTTCCAAACTTAACAGCAGTTGACATCACAGAGTTGTTTTCATTCCGCAATCGTTCGTGTATCTCCAAATTTCCCCTTGTTTTTGCAGTTTTTTTAACTGGCAGAATATTTTTTGTGCGAGGAGTGCTCCATGACTCTGTAAAGTATGTATGTATGTTAACTACTGAAATGTTATTGTTTGAAAACTCTGAATGGCCAAATTTGAGAGGACATCATTTAGCTTTGTGTAACTTGTCTACCTCACCGCTTCTGACACCACCGTTGTTGAGTCCCGATTTATTGCAAGGTTTTGCCTGACAGCAAAAGACAGTGTTAAAAATATTTTTACTAGTAATTTGTGAGTGTAAACATGTGCAGCATATCCAAAATTTAGTGTTACTTGACGCTAAAACAGTACTAAAACGTTAGCGGTCGTGTACTTGAGTGCCGATGGAGTTTGTATACCCTGATTTTCGTCAAATTTTGCTTGACAGATAAAAGAAAGGTCAGATCTTCATTTCTCAGGACTGGGGAAGTGTAAACTTGTCTAGCTTGTAAAGGTTTGTAATCAGAGATTTTTCTGGTAGGAAATGATGTCAATACCTAGCAAGAGTTTCTGTAGCATTTATGGCTAAATGTACACTGTTTTTATCATCTGGTGTTTTCCTGTTGGCTTCGGCTAGAATCCAAAACGTGATCTTCATCGTTATCAGAACATTCACCATGACTGGTATTACTTGGAACGTGCTGCTGTGCAAAAGCAAAGTGTACATATGCACAACGTCACTTTGATTGTTAATGAGATTAAATGTACGTATGAAGTATTGTTGTTGGGGACTGCTTGGCAAATAAACTTAATAATATTCCTAGATAGATCGTAC
Source organism: Ptychodera flava (assembly GCF_041260155.1). NCBI lineage: Eukaryota > Metazoa > Hemichordata > Enteropneusta > Ptychoderidae > Ptychodera > Ptychodera flava. The sequence continues at coordinate 1,378,242 of NW_027248357.1, read as the reverse complement.
AAAGAAACAACAGCAAATTATTCTTCTAAGACAAAGCATCTCATGTTGGAGCTTATATTTGTTGTCTTGGATGCTTGTTTACAGTGGTATGGGATTTGTCCATTGCAAGGCCATGGAGGTAGGGTAATAACAAATAGAAGTGCACTATGTGCTGGCTATGTGTAAAAGCAGGATGTTCCTTGCTTGTTGAATTTTGAGAGATAAATATGCCAATGGCAGGGCCACTGAGAGGAAAGGATTACATGAGTTACTTAATAACCATAAGACAACTCTGTCCTGTAATCCATACAATAACTTCAACTCTTTGGTAGTTGTACTGTATTGTCATTTGACTATGTTTCAATGAATACCAATGCTCAAGCTGGAAGTATTTCGTTCCCTGTAATATTAAACATTATGCTGGCAATGTTGCCATTCATGAACCAGATATGAACTGAAAATGCTCACGTTTCATTATATATTGCAGTTATGTGTAAATTTGAACCTTTGCCATTGAAAGTATTATAATCAACCAAATGAATGATATTCACCAAAGATTATCTCTATAGGTCATTAAGTATTCAAATATGCAATTAGCTGAAAAAGAAATAATTAATTTCTTTGACTACTGTCATTGTATCACCACTTTATAAAGTAAGTGTAATTGCCTTTGGTCAAGTCCTTCAAATATATATTCCAAACTCTGAAAGCTCATTAGATATGCAAATTATAAATTAGCTGACATGAAAATGCGAAATAACTGTACTTCTGATATTGGTATAACCTAGGTATAATCATCAATGTACATAGCATATTTTGCCAACTTTGATCAAATAAATCCAAGTATATATCCCTATTAAAATTGGAAAAGTTCATTTAAGGGGGCGCTGCACCCAACACAGCATATTTTGCTCAAAATCATGTTTTCGCAAATATTCATTCAATTTTAATTAATTTGTTAACCCAAGATTAAAATATTGGTTAGGTTCACCTTTTAGCTTGTCAAGCAGTCGTAACTTGCGTGATAAAGAAGTATTAATTTATGCAAGTGCATGCATATCACCAGATTTCCTGGTTTCTTTTTCCCTCCAATTTCAAAATTTCCAGAGAATTTAACTCCACTCTGGCTAGGTCAAATTTTCTGAAATTTTCACGTTATGACCTTGAAATGCTCTGTAAAAAATACCGTCAAGGACAGTGTGCTCACATTCAGTTTGAATTGGTCCATTTAAGAAATATTTAAACCAGAAGAACCAGAATGACAGAAGCAAATGAGGTCTGCAACTTAGGTATTGAAGGTCATCTTTAGAAACATGCATATCAACTTCTATAGCAATAGGACAAGCAGATCCTACATACATAAGCAAATGTCAACAAAAAATTAGCCAGAGAAGGCTTGACAAAAAGAAAAGGTTGGAAGAGTGGGAAAAATAAAGAGTGGGAAAAAATGTACAAGGGATCTGGTAAAAGTAATGCTACCTCATCAATCTTCTAAACCCTACCCCCTCCTGAATATCAAATGTTCCACCCCTTGGTATTGACCATGTTTACATAAGGCCAGATGGCAGGAAATGTATTTACAACCTTGGGGATTTTTTAATTAATGCTATGAGTGCTATCATTCTAATGTAAACAGCACTTAAAGGCATGTGTTGGCACCAGTCTCATCAGAAAATTTACCCACCAGATTACAATTTCAATGGAAAATAAAAGGCTATCACACCTCTATAATCCTCTTACAGACTAGAACAAAGGCGATCCTAGGGATCCCGAACAGTGCCTTTAAATTTATCACAGATAGTGAAATGCCATACACTGTGCGGGGTGATTACGACATCTGGAATTATCCTGGATACAAATTTGTCATCAGTTCTTGTGTGTCTTACATGGAAAATTGATCCGCAATGAAAAATTTACCTCAGCTTTGTTTTCTGGATCAAATTTTACTACAACTTGATACCAAATTTGACAATGTTCACAGCCTTCAAAACTGTCTCACAACATATCCTGGGTTGGTGTCAGCATTTAGGTCATAAACTGTAAAAATACCGTCAAGGACAGTGTGCTCACATTCGCTTTGAATTACTACAACTTGATACCAAATCTGACAATGTTCACAGCCTTCAAAACTGTCTCACAACATATCCTGGGTTGGTGTCAGTCATTTAAGGTCATAAACTGTAAAAATACCGTCAAGGACAGTGTGCTCACATTCGGTTTGAATTGGTCCATTCGAGAAATATTTAAACCAGGAAAAACAAGAATGACAATAGCAAATTAGGTCTGCAACTTAGGTACTGGAGATCATCTTTAGGAACATGCATATCAACTTCTGTAGCAATGGGACAAGCAGATCCTAAATACATAAGCAAATGTCAACAACAAAAAATAGACAGAGAAGGCTTGATAAAAAGAAAAGGTGGGAGTGGGTAAAAAAATGTACAAGGGATCTGGTAAAAAAGTAATGCTACCTCATCAATCTTCTGACCCTATTCCCTCCTGAATATCAAATGTTCCATCCCTTGGTATTACATAATGCCAGATGACAGGAAATGTATTTACAACCTTGGGAAGTTTTTAATTAATGGGGATGAGTGTTATCATTCTAATGTAAACAGCACTTAAGTTAGTTACAGATGGTGAAATGCCATCCACTGTGGGAGGTGATTACAACATCTGGAATTATCCTTGATTCAAATTTCTCATCACTTCTTGTGTGTCTTACATAGAAAAGTTGCAAAAATTGGTCCGCAATGAAAAAATTCACCTCAGCTTTGTTTTCTGGATCAAATTTCCTACAAATTGATACCAAATATGACAAAATTATGATCATAGCCTTCGAAACTGTCTCACAACATATCCTGGGTTGGAGTAGGTCATTTAAGGTCACAAACTGAGAAAATTACCTAAAATATACAATTTGGGGTTTCCCAACACTTTGAGCAGAAAGTTTATCTAACAACATCCCTCGGGACTTTACACCAAATTATAAGGCTATCAAACAAGTAATTTTGAGAACAAGTTTTCTTGACCAAAAATGACAATATTGTCTTAAAAGTACAAATTTGTATATTTCAGGACAATTTCCACATTCTAACTATTGTCATCTCTGTACGTCAGTATACCAAATATAAAGCTGTCTGTCCAGTGGTTTTAAAAAGAAAATACTGTTCAACATTTTTTGACCAAAATGACAAAATTGCTCCAAAATAGTAATTTTCCCCAATTTTGTCATAATTTCAACAAATTAGAAGAGTAACACCCTCGCAAAGATCCAACCCAAATTTTAGGGCGATTGGGCTGGCGGTTTCAGAGAAGAAGAATTTTTACTTAAAATGAGAAAAATCACCAAAAAATTCAGTAAAAATCTAAAATTCAGGATATCTTCACAATATTCATAAAACTGTATAAGTTCACGTAAGGTGATTGCACACACATTTTCAAAGCAATCAAAACAGCGGTTCTCCAGTTATTAATTCTTGACCATTTTCACATTTTATAAGCTCATTTGCATAATTTTGGCAATGCAGATTTCATTTGAACAAAATCCCATGTATAGCCCAGGATGCATCCACACACCAAATACCACGCTGAAACGTGCAGCGGTTTGCATGTTTTTGATGTTGACGGACATACTGTACGTACATACATACATACATACATACATACACACATACATACAGACGCCATCCACTTCAGCTTATACAATAAACTCACATTGGTAAAACAAATGTGAGCTAACCAGAAAAACATGAATGACAAAAGTAAATAAGGTCTGAAACTTTAGGTACTGGAGGTCAACTTTAGCAACATGCATAGCAGAAACAGTTAGTCCCTCTTAGTTTGAGCATAGACAGTCTTCCCGCCCCTCTATGTCTATGGTTTGAGCAGGTCTGTTAATATGTCACAGTTCATAAACAATGACAGGAAATGACTATGGCTGTTTCAGTTACTGCCACCACTCCCACACATAATAGGTACCCTGCATACAAATAGGTTAAAGGTCAAAAATCTCTTACTCAGATGTGTGGGCTGTTTCAGTTACTGCCACCACTCCTACACTTTTGCAGGATTTCCCCCTTTTCTTTCCTCATTTGCATGTTTTTGACACTGACATGTTCATTTGAACAATGTCACATCTCAACCCCTGCATCTACCTGTACACCAAATACTGAGATGGTAGCTTTGGCGGTATTGGAGCCTTTGCGTGTGACGGACATACATCCGCACATACATACCCACATACAGACATACAGACGCCATCGACTCACTGTATGTTGTGGGTTCGAACCGGATTGAAAACTAGCCGTATTTTCTACCCCTGGGTTGGTAACTCTGCTGGTGGACAAAATTGTCCCCGAGGTTATCGTTCGCCCAGTTAAAGCGATGAAATTCGTTTCTTCTCCGCTTCGATAAAGTTTGTATGTGCGATGTGTGATTAGTGAGCATGCGTGCGGTGAGTGCCTTCACGAACTCTACAACGTGTGGAGCGGTCTCAGTCAGAAAAATGTAACAACTTAGCCGGCTATTGAACCACTCTATTTTGGGAGTGGAGATTTAGCCGAGCGGTTCTCTCTGTGGCCTCTCCGCTAGGCGTCTGATGCCGTATGTTGTGGGTTCGAACCCGATTGAAAACTAGCCGTATTTTCTACCCTGGTTTGGTAACTCTGCTGGTGGACAGAATTGTCCCCGAGTTATTGTTCGCCCAGTTAAAGCGGTGAAATTTGTTTCTTCGCTTCAATAAAGTTTGTATGTGCGATGTGTGATAGTGAGCATGCGTGCTTCACGATATTCACTAAACTGTATAAGGTTCACCTAAAGTACTAGGACACAATTTTCAAAGCAATCAAAACAGCGTTCTTGAGTTATTAAAGGCGGAGCCTCCCTTTAAAAGGACGCAAAGCTATGGCGGCGTTCATTGTGTAAGTGGACACCAAACAGGCAACACGCGGGCACACGCTCCAGAAAATGCCACTTTTAGTTTTCCCCGGCCGCAAAAACGCAGACAGACTGCCAAGCGGTTGCGCGAAGTTGCTGCCGATCGAACTCTGTGGTTATATTCAAAGTCTAACGCCACTGGAAGACAATTTTTTAGGAAATTCGAGCGTTTGTGGTGGGGAATGAATGACCGTGGCGATTGGAACCGACTTTCAATCAAACGCTTGTATAAACTCTGTTTGCAGGATTAGCAAAGGTGACAAAGGGTTGAGATCAGTTTGTGTAATTAATGTTATAGAAATCAAACATCGTACTGGCCAAATGTTTGACTGGGAGGAGAACTCCACTAATGCGAGAACCTGGGATTGAAAAGTGTGGCTTTAATTCTTGACCTAGGGAGGCCAGCAGGTCGCCCAGGACGTGCTGAATTGACACTCAATCACCAGTGACTTAGTCATGTTCAAATTGAAAAACATCGATAACGGGAAAGAAAATTGTGGAAAAAAATACATGAGGCTAAAAATTAAAAATGCAGCTATTCTCTCATATGTTTTTTATTTCTTTATATGAACTACTTACTTTTTGAATAAACTGCAAAATTGAGCTAGAAACGGTACCGGGAACGGCGATCTGAAACATGGCAGCACCTAATATTTACATCGCTGATTTTGAAACGCATTTTTGAAGGTGAGCCAATCAAAACATCCCTTACATCGAATACTCATTTGAAAGCCCAGATCTTGCTCTTTCTCGCGATATAAGGTTCTTCACCAACATAGGGCAGTGTATATGACCAAATCCGAGACAAAAAATTGAGAGCGATTTTTCCGAGACCTAACCCGACCAACTCTCATGAAACGTCCTCTAGTACGCAGTTTATCATTATTTCTTTTGAATTTTTGCTAGAAAAATGAGAAATTTTGAACAGCTCACGTATTTATTGACGGAGATATTGACCACGCTTCACAGTAAGTGAGGCTACCCACAATTCTCCATGATCCGTACACACGGAGATCACTCATTGAACTGGAGCAAATTTCTTCTGTACACAGAACAGCTCGGTCCATATATCAAAATTCTGGGACCATAGTTTTGATAATCATAATTCTCTAATTTCTCACGGTGAATAATGAGAAGATCAATCCCTTTTGCGCAGAGGAGATAGCAATTTGTGATTTTGTCGACATAGATTTTTGACAGCCATACACAATATTTTCAAGGAAACTAAGGGAATAAGTTGCATCTGTGTTGGCAAAAGAAAGGGTATTAATTTTTTTAAATGTTTGTAACAAAGGAAATTTGCATGTCTGACAGGTGGTATGATGAGACCATCTTAGTTGCTGATAACTTTACCATGACAAGTATGCAATTTTTAGCACCTCCAAACATCGACTTCTCATTCAATTTACTCCTGAATTTTAAAGATGATCGATAATTTTGGAACATAGTTTTAACCAATAATCCTTAAATTAAATTCTAAGTTTCAATTGTTCAGAAACTGATAAAATTGAAGAAGCCTTTACCAAATAATGTCAAAACTCCACATGGCCCCAGTGGTGATGTTTTGAAAGCCTTTATTTGGATAAAATACTTTTGTAGGTATTTTAATGCAGTAGAGCTATTCAAAAATGTCATCAGCTCAAAAAGACCTTCAATTTGATATACATTTGTATCACTTATGCCATTTGAGCTTAATATTTTCATTTTGTCATTTCTCGTTAAGTGTCGTTCATCCGTTGCCATGGATAAATCCAATATGGCCACCATCGTAATCGCGTAATTTTAGGATACATTTGTGTGTGCCATTGAAATCTATCTCCATGCCAAATTTGGTACAAAAAGATGTTTTATTAACAAAGTTACAGCAAATTTACTGTAAATTTCAGCTAAACTCCTTCATTTTTGTCCCATTGTTCCCATTGTTATTATATGTATTGTCTTTCTACAGAAAGAGTAAAAGTGAATGTTTTTCAAAAGCTATAAAATTGTAACCGTTCATCCAATTTCGAAAATTAAAAAAATGTTTAGCTTCTCTCATTGAAATCTAAAAAACTACATTAAAGGAATGGTCCACCCAAAATATAATCAGCCTTATACAGGTTTATATTTATGTTATAAAAGCATTTATCATTACTTTTTGCTCAGAAACAGCGATTTGTTGAAGTTATCTATGAAAATAAGTATCAAAATCAGGCAATATGGAGACCCTTATAACTGACTGTGCGTGGCCATATTGTCTACTTCATCGCAAAGCATGCCGGGAAAAATACCCGGATGATGACGTAAAGTTTTCGTGTTTTGGTGCATTGGCTAGAGGGTCTATTCTAGGGAGTCTCATTAACAGCTTGTGCCTGCCCGTAAGTGTTACGGATGTACCAATGATCGTGCGCGAGATTTCGAGAAGGCATTCTGCATGATTCGAAACCCGAGGGGAAAAACACCGCCTCTAGAAATTGTTGCTGGTGAAGATTGGCACTGACATAAATGTTCAAAATTATAAGCACAGTGCATGTTTTTACGTATGCGAATGCCGTTTCCAAGAGAAGGACTTCGTCGGCAGTTTGACGATCCCTAATCAAATTGGGATTGGGAAAAGACTTCAAGATGATGCTGTACCACAAAATTACACTGGAAAGCAAATGCATTCGTGAAAAGGAAGGCATCAAGGGCGATTGTGGGAGAGACTTTCCATAAAAGAAAGAGGTTAATGTTTTAAATATTTATGATTTTTCTGAACCGCCGGAGAGTTTTTTGGGATCATCTTTCCTACAAATAGTTTACTAGTCTTATTATTCTTGTTCTTGTTGTTGATGACATCGCATTGATATTTAAAACATAATAAAGTTTGCGTGATCAGTTGAAATCAGAAAGTTTTATTTTTGCTCGGGAATGTTTAACCGCATCAACGCAACTAGCACCCACGCGTGACGTCACCGGAAACGATACGTATGTTGAACGTTATCTGGAACCAAGAATTGGTGCAAAAGAGTTCGAGAAAGAAGAAGATGCGTTGATGACAACTTTCATTGATGTCGGAAAAATTTCAGACATAATAAGTCTTTTCTTCCTTTTAGAAAAAATAGACACGTCAAGTAAATTTTATTATCGGACATCAGTGCTGTGGGTTGAATTTGTCTTAGCTGTGGGTCCATAGCTGTGGTGTTTTCAGACGGGATTCCTGCCCATTTTTTGGCTGGCGGGGTTAAAATCATAAAATTCAAAACCAGCCCGTAAAAGGCAGGAACCCCGTCTGAAAACACCACAGCTATGGACCCACAGCTAAATTTGTAGACGATACCACGGCAGCAAGCCATATTTTTGTGGCGTCGAAAAAATAATGAGCAATTTGCCACTAAATTATCAATAAAAACAAGAAGCAGTAAGTGAAGTTCGTTACTTCGTTGCTAGTGCGGAATTACAAGGGATTTTCCCGAAATAACTAATCACATGGTCCAAATGAACCAACGTTTTATATAAGCACGCTACAAGACCGTTCTTACGACCATGTTGGATTGTACTGAAAACGAGGCTCTCTGTTGTAAGGTTTCTAGAAATTTCCACGTAATTACGCCGCGCCAAAGATCAGAATGCATCGTATCGTAATTCAAACACGCCACTCAACCTCAGCAGCACTTATAATAACATCATTTAGCCTAAAAACTTTAAGTTCAAGAGTGGAAAATGGAATCAGATACTCAATATGTGTGATCGAATATATTTTACGTTTCTCAGTCAGGCTAATCAGACACCGTTACTCTTGAAGCGTAGAGTAACCGTGATTCAGATTTTTTTTCTCAGAGCTACTTTCTTTCCATACTGCTATAAATAGTACATGACTTTTTAATTTTGCCACCTTCCCACCCCCAATCTGTCGAAAGGCAGTTTATTTCATTCCTTTTTTCTGTAATTTTTCTCTACTACCGGTCGCGAGGTCACGTTCGTGGCTGCAACTTTTTCGTGTTGAATTTTTGCCGACATTTTTCTCCGACACCGGCCGCGAGGTCGTGGCTTTCAGGCTTTAGACTTTTTTCAGTAATTTTTCTCCACGACCGTGAAGAAATGGCTTTCAAGTTAATGACTGTTTTTTTTTATTTTCTCTCCACGATCTGTCGCCAGGTTGTGGCATTAAAGTGCCATTGATTTTTTTACAATTTTTCTCCACAAGACCGGTTGTGAGGTCGTGATTTTCAGATTTAGACGTTTGTCAGTAATTTTTCTCCACGACTGGTCGCCAGGTCAAGGCCTTCAGTTGTTTTTTTTTTCTTTTTGTTTTTTCATGACCGGTCGCCAGTTCATGAATGTAAAGTGTTGAATTTTTTCTGACTTTTTGTCCACGACCGGTGGTGAAGTCGGGGTAGACTTTCACGCTTGTGATTTTTTCGGTTACTCTCCACGACCTGTCGCCCGGACGTTGCTGTAAAGTGTTGAATTTTTCCCAAAAGTTTTCCTAATAACTGGTCGTGGCTTTCAGATTTTGACAATACTCAATTATTTTTTCCAATACTGCACCAAGTTGACAGCAGAAAACGGCTACTCGGATTCGCGATCTCTTCTTACCTCCGTGGCGGTTTCTAATTACCGGTAACTTACGTTTGAAGTAACCAGACTGTTCAATGTGAGTTGTGAGAACGGGAAAATTTCAGTGTGTTTTATAACTGTACTTTGAAAGGATAAATTGAAATTTCATTTAGTGCCCCCTTGAACAAGAAAGTGTGTTTGAAGTTTAATTTAGTGCCCCGGAGAACATGAAAGTGTGTATATATAACTATTGTTTGTTAGATGAGGGACACTCCATTAGAGTCGGACAGATGAGTCGTTTCCGGTCGTCCGCTTTGTGTCTCCTCCCTCTCCAATGGAGAACGGTGCTTTGAATTATCTCGTCATTCGTTCATTCTTTTTCTATATGTAACTGAAAAACTTATACTTTGAATCGGCAATTTTCGATAACCATTCTTTGTCATAAAAAGAGTTAACCGTATTTTAAAACCAGCGTTGTAATGGCTAAATAGGCGGAGCAATGTCGTCATACAGTTTTCTTCGGGCGTTTGAAATCCAACATCGTTTTTTTTTTTCAAGTGATAGCAGCTAGCTTGCAATGCTGATCAAAATGTTTTGCCCAAATAGGCAATCATTTTGGCAAGTTGAGTTCGTTTTGTCACCAGGCGATATTGAAGATGTTCAATCACGGTGGGGGACCGTGGTTCAGCTCCAAACATGGCCTCCCGTAACGTTGTTACTTATAATGGAGCTACCAAAAGAGCCATGCTTGTACAGCTTCCTTCGGTAACTGGTGGAGCCACGTGCCCTTCTTTTACTTCTGAATTTATCGATGTGTCCGTGTATTCGTCGGAAACACCAAGTTCGAAATCCTATCTAGAGTTCGGTAACGCTGAATTCCGGTTCAAAGTTATAAGGTTGGAGGCAAAGTGTATCCATGGGGCAGCAGCTCAATACAAACGTACGGTAGATCAGACCCCCTAGCGATACCCCCTAACTTCCTCAACCAAACACGAAAACTTTACGTCATCAAATGTCAAGCCTCTCTGAGGAATTCCGATAGGTGGCGTTTCCATATCGCTAAAATGGCGTCATACACATCAGTTCATAAAACATCTATTTTTAGGAGAATGAACAGCACATTTTTCATCTTTTCATCATAAATGTTACAAAAATAATCCTCTTCCACTTTTAAGGCAGGTTGATGTTTGGGTGGACTATCCCTTTAATTAAAATGCAGATTGAACATTTCAAAATTTCAGTTGGCCTCCCTACTTGACCATTTTCACATTTTGTAAGCTCATTTGCATAATTTGGCAACGCAGACTTCATTTGAACAAAATCCCATCTATAGCCCAGGATGCATCAACACACCTAATACCAAGCTGAAAAGTGCAGCGGTGCACTGCACTGCTAATTTTTGATAAATTTAACATTTTGTTTTCCTTTTTACATGTATGGATTGCTGGGTCTTTGCAAACCTTACATGATTGTACATCTAAATGTCATTTTATTTTTATTTTTTTATTTGGCTTTATTTAATGAGGGTAGCCTGGTAAACTCTAGAGAGAGTTTATCTCCCCCAGGGCCCTCGACATTACAACAAATATATACAAAACCACAAAAACAATTTTCAAAAGTGAAAATACAAATAACCACATATAAAACTGCCACATTTAACAGGAAAAACAAGAAACATAGGGCCAAAGTCCCTGAAGCTACCATAGACATGGATACAAAATTAAGTATTTCCTGACTGTATGACATTATCTCACTAAGGTCATCCTAGGGACCTGTAAACCAAATATTAAAGCTGTCTGACCAGCGGTTTTGAAAAACAAGCGACTCAACAGTTGACAGAGCTCTGCTGTGTTATGTAGAGAATAACTTTTTGTGACACCTATATTGATGAAGAAGGTGGATATCTTTGATAGCTCATTTCAGGATAGAAAAAAATATTCTGTAAAAATACAGATTTGCATATTTCATCACAATTTTAACAAATCTAAGTTGGGTTATCCCTAGGGACCTGTATACAAAATAACAAAGCTGTCTGACCAGTGGGTATGAAGGAGAAGATTTTTACCAAAAACGCCTTTTTTGGTGCTAATTTGCATATTTCCACAATATCAAAAAATTAATAAAAAGAGTTTCTCAAAATCATATATTTTATCCACACAACAAATATCAAATCAGTAAGTACTGCAGTTCTCTAGATATTTGAGTGGACGGACGCCTCACAAACGGACATACATAGTACATACATACATACATAACGCCGGACAGATACCCATCCCAATAGCTTCTATAGACTATATTAGTCTATAGTAGCTAATAAACGAGAGTTAATTACATTCTAATTAAAGTAAACAAGACTTGCTTAAATCAAGATCAAAAAACAGCATATCTGTCAGGTTATAAAGAATATTAAGCTGATTATTTTATCAGTATTTTCATCCTGTTAACCAAGCACATTTTAACTTTCAAATTAACATTGCAAGTAAGTTCTGTTGAATAAGTTGAGCCTGTAGGTACTCAGAGAAAGCACACTGAAGAGACAAATGTTTGAAACTGGAGAAGTTCAAGGTCATCAAAAGCATCATGTAACACTTTCATTGCACTGTTTACACAGATTGCATAATTGCTATAAATAGCACATGAGGAATCTTACAGCCCAGGTTTACCATAAAAACCCTATCACTTTCACCACTCTTTTAATTGACCACTCATTTTTTTCCTCAAAAGTAATTTTATTTTATCCTTACCAAGTCAACCATAAGTGGAAATTAGAACTTTCTCTATCTCTATTTATTTGACCACCTTATCATGACAAACTATATGAGCAATTTCCTTTAGATAAGATACAGGGCACAATAAATGACGGTACAGAATATGTCAAGGTTGGGATTCAGGAAAGTTGTTTTAATCCTCCAAGATGGTAACAGCTTGAGCGGAGATACCCCTATTTGCATATTTATATTAGAATTTCGTTCAAATTGAAGTGATGAGGGCGCTGTTCTACTTGACCGGTTAGTGTGATTTTTCCTGTTTTTTGGGGGGCAATTTCAGCCCATTTTTTCCCAACAAACGATGTCAGAGACATAAAGCAGTTAAGTTTGCGCCTATGAATTTTTATCAACTTCTACGGCTTACTTTTGGTGCTATGTGTGTATTGTCGATCTATGGCTCGCTAAACATAGGCCTACTTTTGGGCTGCCGCAACTACATGCCCAGCTAATTCTTGTGAATATTTTTATATAGTTAGACAGTCTAATCATTATTGAAGCCCCCTAACTTAGTTTTATTCTTGTTCATGCCCTGCAAATCACTGCTTTGGCGTTGTAGGTTGTAGGCACCGTCCCGCCATCAGAGAAGACAAGATGGCCGCTTAGAGTGAGGAACGTGTTGCACTCCGCTGACGCCTTGCTCACATTTACAAATTGTTAGGCCCAAAGATTGCAACAATATCACATATTGTTGTCAATCCAACTTATGTTATATTTATATTTGATGCTTGGGTTACTATTTTGCGGTAGTCCTCGTAGGCATTGGCTCCCGATATTCCATTGGGTAACCGGAGAAGTCGGGCAGTTGCGAACTCGGCCATCGCCAGCACCGGTGGTGCCGACCAACTCGGCCAGTGGGACTCGGCCAGGAGAAGTCTGCCACTTGCAACAAAGCAATATGATTGCATACGCATTCTCTTCACAGTTGAAAATGCCAAACAATTTTAACTTTTTACTACCATAGTTTTTGTTATTTTGTCGGTTTAATACTACTACGAACATTCAGAAAACAACTCAAAGTCGAAGAGCTGCCACGTCCACCCTGCAAAACATGTACGGTCTGCCTCCGTGTTTCTGCAGATTGCGCGCGTACCGTATTAAAGTTCAGGCAAACATTATGCCATTTCTTCAGTAAAATTCATGGCTTGATGACTCTTAACTAAGTTGCTTCACCATCTCCTATGACTTTTTAACGAACTTCAAGTGTAACTATGACGAAGACTGCAAAACTCGCTACCACGATCGCGATACACCGCCATCTTTAATTTTACCCAATGTGTGTATATCATACGTGCGTTGAACTGTGATCTGTGAAGTTTGCAAACATTACGCTCATCTTATGAATGACATTTAGATCGCTTTCGTATATAACTTAAGTGAGACTTCAAAAAAAGAAACACTAATATGGAGCATATATTCTAATTGGGTGCATACTGTACTGGCCGACTTCTCTTGTATTCGGTCATTGTCAACTGTCAGTGTCTGTCTGTTCGGAGTCGATGCAGGATATGGCGGTCGGACATTCCCACGTCTGATTTTACTGACCCCTCAGCCTTTCAAGATAATAATATCGTTGTAGAGTGGATTTGAGTGTTTGTCACAGTTTTCCTTTTCACTGGTAACGGGTAGTATATCACTGTCCAGTTATCATGTTTCAACTCGTGAATGTTGACTGAAGTCCGATAGCGTAAAGGCGAGTTTCGCCGTATTAACTCAGTGCATAGCGTTACATACGCTGTACACGCGTACACTGGGCTGTACGATCGGCCTTGTACGGTAACAGCGCATACATGGCATCGTGAAATCATGCCGCAAATATAGGCGCACAGTCAGAAATTCACGAAACTTGTCACAAGCGTTGTTCAATAGCAAGTGGTTTGACACAAGAAGTATTATTTTTGTTCAAGACCTGTATCAGTGTGTTTCGGTCACAGTCTAAAATAGCACACAGCTGAGAGGTATAAACCATCATGGCAACGTACGAATTCAGTTGTCAATTATCATTAGTATTTATTTCTATCATACATAGATACGATGAAATTACTCTCAAAAGTGTACATTACCTCATAGCATGTTCAATTTCGCATTAAATAATCATATTTGTGAGCTTTCGAGCCCATTTTCACGACCAAGTCGCTCGAACGACGTGTATTCCAGCATATTGCTTGTTTACATTCAAACGAGGCTCTGCAGCCTATTGAATTATGCAAATTTCTATACGTCCGCTCAAGCTGGTAAGCATTTCACTATGAACTGTCAAAAAAACTTGAACTTTCTGATAATTCTACACTAAAATTATTTTGGCTTTGATGATTTCCTAATTAATTCAATTATTTAAAATTATATTAATATTTTTTTTCTGGGTGAATTGATAGGGTTTATACAGTACAAGAATTACCACAGGCTACCCAGACAGAATGAATAAGCTTATTATTGAGTTTTTCTCACTGTTTTCTCTATCAGTTCCTCTCCTTTTCTTCATCACAATCCCTCTATGGATATAGGGACTGTGTCTTCATGCTCTGAATGATCGGAGTAAATAAAATAAACGGTATATAATCTAACCTAGGCCTCTTATAAACCCTTTATTCATTTTACACCCATTACAAGGACGTTTATCTCTCATATACACATCTTGTAATTAATTAGTCAACACAACTAATTATGCTAATCCGTGGACTTATCAAGAGTTGGTCAACATTGCAAAGATAGAGATGTAAATGAAAAAGGAGAAGGTATGAAGATCTTGGGAAACGTGTCCCGAGGACGTCCGTAAACCTAGTGGACGCTTATATATTCATGATATGCTCAAACAAACACTGCTCATTATTCAAAAATAAACGGGAAGTTGGATCGAAAGGAACGCTGAAAACGCGCATGCTTTTCGTTGCCAAGCGCCAAATTCACACATAGCCAAGCAGACATGGCCCTGCTCCATGTAACAAATACCACCCAGAAAGTATCGCCGTTTTATGAGCTTTTCAACAAATTGTATAGATGTATGTTTCACCTCGTCGATGTCGTTTTCTTGGAGTGTATATACCAAGTATAATTTACAAACCGCGTCGTGATTCAAGGCACAATGGTGACACATTAGCAGGAGCACACACTGGAGAATTTATGCCAGCACTGTGAATTTTAGACTAGTCACCGTCATTTCTCGACCAGAAACCCGCTCTAAAATTACCACACTATCGCCGTTTTTCCAGCTTTTTTTCCGACATGACTACTTGCAGACCGTTCTTTTTTCTAGCGTACAAGCGATGAGCAAGGCTCAGGGCATGCCCGTCACTAAAGTCACGTCAGCGGTGACCTCGCAACTTCTGAACACAAACTGACATCACCGACAAGTGAGAATTTTTGCCAGCACTTTGAATTTTTAAACCAGTCACCGTCATTTCTATTCACTCGCTATTACCTCCATGTCTGCCGGTAACATATCGTTATAGAGAAGTTTAGTTGCACGTAATTACGTTCCATCATCAGTACGGGAAGCGTCTTTGTCACGTGATAACCAGACTTCGCGTACATGTAGAACAGACGTTCGTGAACGGCAAACAACACCTCTACACATAGTCATAATTACGTGTAGTATTTTTTTTTTAATATTCTTGATGATTTTAGCGAATTTAGACAGGAAACCTTGTAAACTATCATTGCTAACACCTTTGATATCATAATATTTCGTAGAGTTTGCACCAGCGCAAGAAGTACTTGCTATATGATTTCCTTACATTAACGAAATGTTGTCTCATTCCACTTGTTATCTGACGCCGCCCTAAAGATTTCTCCAAACCACATAAATAACTGTATCAAAGAAAATCGGCCGATTTAATTCGAGGATACAACAAGCTAGAACATTCCTGTCATAGAGAAATTAATGTTTCTTAAAACTTAAACGAATTTCCCATGTTTCGAGAAAAATACAGCAAAAATACAGCACAAAATTATGAGAACGCACAGCTAAACTAAATGACTGACAAAACCTTAGCAACACCACCCGATTGAGAGAACCACTCTTAACCACACGAACTTTGACCCCAGTCAAAATCAGACTTGTCCCTGGGAAATATGTTTACAAGTTTGCCCACTTATAAACAACGTAAAGGTCAAAGGTTTCAACTTCCGACTTCCTGCTTTACGGACGTCCTCATGCCATGAACTGCACGCAAGGCACTGGTAGGGTTTGCACTGTTCGCGACCATATACACGTTTGAAATTAGAGTAGCTGGCTCCCCTCGGCCATCGAAATACACTGGCTGCAGTAAATTTTGGATTGATGGTCATGAATGGCAGCAATTTAGTAATTTCTGAAAACATTTCAGGAGAGCTTCTTACCTTCCCGTTTTAGTAACCTTTCCTATCTTTCGCGATGTTGACCAACCCGTAAAATCCCTGATAAGTCCACGGATTGGCATAATTAGTTGTGTTGACTAATTAATTACAAGATGTGTATATGAGAGATAAACGTCCTTGTAATGGGTGTAAAATGAATAAAGGGTTAAGAGGCTAGGTTAGATTATATAACCGTTTATTTTATTTACTCCGATCATTCAGAGCATGAAGACACAGTCCCTATATCCATAGAGGGACTGTGATGAAGAAAAGGAGAGGAACTGATAGAGAAAACAGTGAGAAAAACTCAATAATGAGCTTATTAATAGTGTCTTGGTCGCATGTGGAATTACATACAATTGTAAGTCAATTTTGACCAAAAATGACCAAAAAATTCCTTAAAAATACACATTTGCATATTTCATCACAATTTTAACAAATCTAAGTTGGGCTATCCCTAGGGACCTGTCTACCAAATAACAAAGCTGTCTGACCTTTTTTGGCATTAATTTGCCTATTTTCAACAATATCAAAAAATTAAAAAAATAGTTTCTCAAAATCATATTTTTCATCTACACAACAAATATCAAATCAGTAAGTACTGTGGTTCTCAAGATATTTGAGTGGACGGACGCCTCACAAACGGACATACATACATACATACATACATACATACATACAGACTGACGACGGACGGATACCCATCCCAATAGCTTCTATAGACTATAGTCTATAGTAGCTAAAAAATTAAAATTCTGCCCAATATTGTCTCAGAAGATTCGACTTCTGTTTTCAACTTATTCCATTCCATGGTTCCCTGTACTGACCATGTGTTTTTAAAAACATTCAGTTTGGCTCTAGGGATATCAAGTTTATTTTGGGAGCTAGCTCTGGTCACACGGCTTTGACACTGATTGACATATTGAAACATTTCCGTCATATACAATGGGGCTATACCTTTCAAGGATTTAAAAACTAAACACATATTTTTGTATAAAATTCTATCAGGTAAAGGCATAATATGTAATGATCTAAAAAGTTCATTGGTCGGATAATTATACTTAGTACCCATCATAACACGCACGGCGCGTTTCTGTAATTTGAATAACTTATTTATATTTACACTAGTTCTCCATGCACTACAACAATAGTCCAATGGGGAAGTATATATGCATTATAATATGTTCATCTAGTAATTAACGGTAAATACCGTATTATACGTCTAAGTCATGCAGTTTCTTGTGTTTGTTGGATTTTAGTGTGAACTGACTTTACCTGACAGGCTGTGCTGACAATGGGGCTCCATCTTCACTTGGTATGATTGTTGAACGACACAACATTGACGTTACATTGTCTTCCAAATTCTGAAATTGAAAAAAGAGCAACCAAATGTTAACATTGGTTTTGAATGGCATTAGAAGTGACAATGAAGCTCCAAGATTCATGTGAAATTAACCCCTAGGAAGTGGTACCAGAAGCCCATGAAAGGCCACAGCAAATTCTGCCAAATAAAATGAAGCAGTGGTAGATGAGTTGACAGATGGATATAATTATTATACTTATCACATGAACTAGCCCAAATCGCCACCTGTGTGACGTAGAACAGGACGGATAAGAAATCCGAATTACCCCTGTTGTACGTCATCAAGCAGGCATCACGACACAGACAGCTCTCATGACATTTTTACAAAAAAGTGACCTGAAAAATCCAGGCATGGAAACATAGAAGGCATATTTGTCCAACGAAATTTCGAGTCGCTAAAACTATAGCTTTTCCCAAGAATCAAATGGAGATACCGTTGATCGTTTTATTTTAATGGCTCAGTTACGTTGCGGCTCGAGTTGAGTCGTGTAGGCTCACTGTGGACGTCGTACCTGGCGATCCCGGTTGGCAATAAACTGAAACCTACACCTCAACATAAGTTCAACTGAATAAATGAATGAGTACAGTAAATCTTTGGGAAAGTGACATAGGAGGCACCAGCATAAAGTCATTTGACAAAGAACGATAAATTTCCTTCATTGCACAAAAATTTCGTAAATTCTAGCTCAGAATCAAACTTGCAGCGCGGTGTAAGGCTGTAGCAAAGACATCAGCTGTTGAGCTGTGTGCAGGCAGCGCTGTGGAATCCGATGTACTTCCGAAGTTGACTCAGACAATACTCAAAACAGAGTTTCCGTCAAGTAACAAAATTAGGATGTATCCACAGGCAAGATATGTGTCACTGCAAACATCAAAGTCCGAAAGACGAAAACATTAACGACTGAGATCAGGATTGATGAGTTTACATCGGCAAGAGACCAGTGACGGCAGTGTTGTGGACACAACATGCAATGAGGTATACCCTGTGTGTCATCGAACGGAATCTTTAGCGCTCGCCGAGGTCGTAAACTTGTGTGACATTTTGAAAAGCCATGGAATCTCTGAGAATGAGAATTACTTTTTTGATGGTATCGATGCATTTACTTCATCAATATATTTGTAAATACTCTAAATAACTCTAAATACTATAGCTATCCGTCGCTAGCACGGTGAAAGTTATGTCCGCCGATGCGCAATGGCCGACTTGCCTCAGCATCGATACAGGACAAGACAATGATTGACATGTTCACACGACCAAATCCGTACATCTGGTTGGTGGAGATACCATTCGATGTATCAAATTTCAGCTTGATGGGATTTATGAATGAAAGTATCTCCTGGGTAACGGGCCGCTTTACTCTTTAAATGAAAGTATCCGCGTAAGTAAAACACAAATCGCGACAAAATTCATGCAATTTGTTACGATATTTTGATCCATCTACGTCAAAAGAAAAATAAGAACTGTTCATGTGATAAATATAAAATCCCATGGTATTTTTCTCTGTTTGACGTCATCGTATACAAGTGTTTTTTCGCGGAGCTGCACAACTTCGAGCCGAACGTCAAACAGAGAAAAATACCATGGGATTATATACAATTAAATTGATGCAACCTGATTCGTATCATTTGTATTATCCTAATTGAATTACTAGTCATACATTCAACAAATATGCTAATTTTCACTTGTTCTATCTTCCCTGATATATAGCCAATACAAAAACTTTTGAGTACAAAATTAAGTTAAAATTTGTGCCATCGAGGCTGTGGCTGGGTAATTGCTCCAAATATATCATACAGTGATAGTTACAACATGGTTGTCTGAGAGACTACATGATTGTGAAATAAACTAATGTGTTTCGTGTCAGTCATACAGTTCAATTGCCTAACTCATGTACTGGGCAACGGTATTTTGTCTATGATAATACAATGTATTTTTGCAGGGAAAATACTCTTTATGCTATACATTTAAATCAATGCTTTTCACAAGAATGGCTTGTTTTTTCATTTAAAGTGATTTTATCATGTACTATAATATAAGTTGATGTACAACTTCTCTTCAACAAATGATAGCACACAGCATAGATGAAATCTGTCTTTGACCACTTAATATCATTCGTCAGTAGAAATATGCAGTGTTTATGCTGAAGACGGTACACAGGTAAATGTTACCAGTCCGGGTTATGTCCATATAGAGGATAGTAGGGAAGAGCCAATGGCGTACCGTATATGTAATGAAATTAAGGCAAGAACCAATCACGTACTGTATATGTAACAAGGGTCAAAGGTTACGTTGGTTCACTTCGTTCAGATCGCGATATGACCTGACAGATCCACCGATCGAGTGAGACTGTTGGCTACCCGGAAGTATCTTAGCTCCAGTCGATTGGCGACGTTCTACCGTGTTAAAAATTGTAAGATTTCTTCAAGAATAGTTTTCTGAGTTTCTTAACCCTTGACCATATTCGACAAAGAGTTATGTGACGTTTTTCGTTCTCTTTTCCAGCTTTTGGTTAACTTCTCGGCGATTGATCCGGCGCGCGTTTTTCTGAGCGAAGGGTCAATCGTACCTGACAACGCATGGTGATCGAAAAAATTGTGCTCCATCGTGCTCCGATGACCGACTAAAACAGTTGACCCATCTTTGCAAAGCTTGAAACATTCTCCATACTGCAGATGCCAAGGTTAAATTGAAATTTGACCAAAAATAGGCGATATTTGGCGATAAATAACGCATAAGGGTCAAATGTTGATTTCTAGGAGCCGTACCCGGCCAGGAAATTCATCCAAATAAGTAATTTTCAATGTACTAACCACTTGTGTCGGTCACCATCTCGGCCGCATTGAACATTGTGCGTAACGTCTACATCTAAAAACTACCCAGTGCTAAAAATAAAGGGCGAAATCAAGCCGAAAAGTTCCAAACTCGTTGCAATGTACGAGCCAAGGTTTGCATGGTTAATTATTCATGACGTTGCGGCGGCAGGTTCGCTGATTGGTCAATCGTAATATCCTCTCTATGGACATAACCCGGACTGGTTACTTCAATTCCCCAGTCATTTACTCCCATAATTGCAATCAGATTAGGGGACAGCAGAAATATTACTGGGGTTTCTAAATCATTTACCGATGTTCCCCAACCATAGCAAAAACAATTCTTGCCACTTTCTCTGCCAGGAACCATAGCTTAAAGAAAGTTTGAAAAACTCAAGCCATGAAAGTATTATGATTCCATAAAGAAGCCTGCAATTATGAATGGATGGATCTGCTTATGTCCATTTATCAATGTTTAATAGTGTTGATATAAAGTTAAAAATAATTTGATCAAACCTGAATAAGACCGTCTCTTTGTCCCTGAAAATAAAATGTGGAATAAACTGGAATGATGGCACAAAATATATTTATAAACACCAGGTAGAAAAATTTAGGAAAATATGATTCAATATTGCATGTTTTGCACTTCTTCCATAATGAGTTGAGGAACAAAAATCCACCTTCTTTATTGTGAGAGATGGTTTACAAGGCACGTTCAGGTAGGCCTATATACACTTTTCTTATAATCTTTTACACAATCTACACATGCTTGTTTAAGATTATATGAAGCAAAGTTAGACCGCACTTGATTCAGTTTTAGTAACGTTGAGTGTCTTACCTCTGAATAGTATGTGACATTGTCTTTACACAGAGACAAGTCCTCTCCATTATTACCACATAAGCTAATGTTAAATAGATGGAAATATCTTGTCCCCTTTGCAGTAAAACTTGGAGCACTCATTACGGAATGAAATCTGGAAAAACAGAAAAGAGAAATTCCCATATACTAAGATTGTACTTTTATAAGATAGATGTAAATCTCTATACTCTACCAGTAATTATGGTAAATTTTATTTTGAGTTTCATCGATTGCAATGAACTTCAAAAAAGGCAAATTACTCTATCTTGAACCTTCTCCATCACTGGTAGTTCATTTATGAAGTAACATGCTCTTGACTGTACTTGTAACTTGAATATCTTCCATGATAATGATATATTTTGGGATGATTTGGAAAAATGTAACTTCTCTGTAAAACTTTATGATGTGAGTTCATGAAAAATTCATGTAAAATCACGAACATCATACATATAAGATAGATAGTGCATACAAATGCCAGAGTTTACTGTCCTCACAGTCTTGTATTTTATGAGCATTGTTGCATGAGACACTTTTATCATTTTTTTTGGAAGGGGGAACAAATAAAATGATCATGAGTGAGCTTTTGCCAAGTTCCCTGTGTCAGCATACTTTGAAGCTTGTCAGAAAGTTTGTGACAGTACATGTAAAATGTTTTTAAATGCATCAAATACAGAAAACAAGACAATGTTTAAACGAACAAGATAGTGTTACAAGTAAGAAAACAGCTTGAAAAGTACATCCATGATGATCATGATCATAAGTAATATTTTTCGTGGAGTTCATATTTTCCAATTATTGATCTATATTTGCATGTAAAACTATCAACACACAGCAGGTGAGATAACATATTTTGTGATTCTCTTGACATCGCCGTCAATGAAAAAACTTACTTACAGCTTTGGGATTCAAAATTCCCCTTCCAATAGATACTTTCCTCAATGTCACCGGAAGTTTCCTTGCGCATGCGTAATTATATGCACGTCACCATTTTGACCTATTTCAACTGCAGTCAAAGTCAACCCTCTGGAACGTTCGTTGTCTGGCTACGTAGAGTTAAAGTATGCAAACTCTGCTCCTGTATTTCCGGGCGATTTTTGCCGTTACATAGAAAAAAGCCTCTGCGTGAAAGTCATCACACTAATTTTGTAATTTTTCTGTAGTATTAGCTTGCAAAAATGTTTCTAATTTCTGACAAAATCGAAGTGGTCGATCGTGTGACAGTTCGATAACCATATGACAGCCCTGATTTTGTGGAGGGACCGTGCCTGATGTTATACTAGCGTACTTTGACAAGACCAAACGCTTTAAAGTATGACAAAAACTCAGATATTACGTTTACATATCACAAGTTTCAATTTGATTGAATTTTTGTAATAAGTTAGGCTATCAAACAGCACAAAAACCATTGGTCTGGCTGGAGCTGGCCCCTTGCCAGTAACACAATGACTCATTGACAGTTCCCAATGATATTTGACAGCTATTTTCTTTCCTTGTCATCAGTTAGTCTTTAATAAAAAATGTCCAACGTACAGAAGTTTTGGCTTAACTTTAACGGTCTGAACATGATTCCTTTCTCTGGGGTGAGCAAATCATGTTTTGAGTCACAAGCCCCCGTTGACAAAATATTTACTAACAGCCGGCCTGCCAGTGACTCGTTAAATTTTGTGAAGTCCATTTTTCCACTGCCTGCTCTCAAACTGCAAAATGTGAGGGAAAAAATTGTGTTTGGCATGAGGAGTTTTGCCTAAGTTAACGAAACTCCTGAACCCAAAAATATGGCAAGATACCAATCAGTTCTTTTTAGCGTAGTGCATGGCCGTTCTTACGTGCATACATGACATGACTGTACTGTGATACTTTTGTGATTCCAATCAACTTCCATGTGATTTCGGTGACCTCAACAACCCTCTGTAAAAAAAGCAATCTTCTCTTGATATCCATGTATTAATTGTCGAAATAGATGAAATTACAACAAAAACATCACACTAAGGATCGCATACGCGATGTTTCAAATTGGTGTCGATCCCGCGGCCCGATGTCATATCCGCCATAGTTGTCACTGCCAGTCCAGCTAACTCAAAGGCCGATCATTTTCTCTCTTGACACGAGCGATTTCATCGCTCAGAGTATGGTCCAAATGAATGATTTTTTTTATTTCGAAGAGTTATACTGATGAATACAACGAATTTCACAGCAATATTGTTTTTATTTTGATCTTTGAAAGATCGGTTTTTTCATGCTGCAATTTACCCACTCTTGATCCATATCATAAGTTGATTTTTTACGTAGCTGCTTGACGTTTTCATGCATAATTTTGTTGTTTTTTTTTCGAAATAGAGGCATTCTGTCTCTTGATATCCATGTATCAATTGTGGAAATAGATGAAATTACAACAAAAAATCACAAAAAATAGCATCGCATACACGATGTTTCAAAGTGGCGTCGATCCCGATGTCATATCCGCCATAATGCCAGTCCAGCTACCGTATCTCAACTGCCGAACATTTTCTCTTTTTAGAGCTTGACACAAGCGATTTCATCGCTAACAGCATGGTAAAAATGAATGTTTTTTATGTCGAAGAGTTATACTGATCACTACAACGAATTGTCTTTATGATCGTTTTTTTCATGCTGCAAGTTACCCACTCCGCATAATACATGATCCATATCATGACAGTTGATTTTTTACGTAGATGCTTGACATTTTCATGCATAATTTTGTTGTTTTTTTTAGATAAATTTCAAGCTGTAATTTCTGATAACTACGTATTTTTAATCCCAGAATTGCATGATTTCTTTGATTTTGAACCTTAGAGAAGAATGTTACGTCAGTTAGGCTTGGCACGGAGCTAGACTCCGTTTCTTGCTCCATGCACTCGGTAACCATCCGTCTCCGTGTTCGCTTTGCTTCTGTATATCGTTTGATGCTGATTGAATTTGCTACTATCCAAATTTGCGGAAGCTTTCAGTTGCTTCACTGTCTGCTTTCAAAGCAAGTACGTTCGGAATGTATTCTCATCGATTGCCATAGCTGTGGGTCCATAGCTGTGGTGTTTTCGGGCGGGATTTCTGCCTTTTACTGGCTAGTTTTAAACGTGAAAGTAAAAACCAGCCTGTAAAAGGCAGAAATCCCGCCCGAAACACCACAGCTATGGACTCACAGTTACGATCGCCATAGCGAAGACGTTGGCAAGGCGACTTCCGCAGCTGAACTAGGTCAAATTGCCATGCAAAATGATATGCTAATCTAACTTCCGGTTGAATGAGGAAAAGGTCTATTGGGTGAGTGCTAAAATATTCCAGCAACCTAGGCATAAATGGACTCTAACTGCTGTGACAGTACCTTTTAAGATAAGCTATTGAAGATTTTTAAGATAGCCATGGTTCACTTATCTTCACAAAGATTGCAAAATTTGAGAAATTCCATTTCCAGTAGTGTGCTCAGGAAGTCATGTTTAGATGTAATCATTTGTGATGTTTCTAAGTTTGTCACTGGTCACTGTTTGCCATGTGAGTAATGATAGTTTGCAAATACCAGAAGATGATGCAAGATGATAGGATTTCACCTTAGTGCCCAGTAAGGCTGTCTTACCCTTTGAGGGTGAGAAATCATATATGAATTGTGACTCTGGTGATTTGTATTGACAATCACTGTAGCACACAACATTATCATGGCTAATAGTTCCTGGACCACATGCTAGACAGGCCTCCTTGCCATAGGGATTATTTGCATGTATATATGTACCTGAAATGAATAAAAAGAATTGTAAAAAAATTCCATGAGCTAGAAGTGAATAAATACTGGTAAAATGAGATACTGCAATGGCATGAATTGATCATTCTACCATACTGGGTAACAATGCCACCCAAGGCTTTGCATTTTATTTCTATACAGTCAGAACTTTTGCAAATATGATCCATTCTCACTAATAATCCATTGCAGGGTAAAGGTTGAAATGATTTTTGCCAACGTGCAAATCATGCATATCTGGTTTTACATTATCATTGCCTAGCTTCCAACAGTGTGTACTGTGACTGGGTCTGATTTGATCAATGACACACTCAAAGTCATCCCACTTGTTTATCCTGAAGCAGTCTTCAGCCATATGGCTTTTTTACAACTTTTTTCTGTGTTTTATAATCTTTAGCCAAAAGTTCAATTGCAGGGCCACATGTCTCTTCCTATCAAAATTCTGTATTTGGGTACTTAATGACATCAGTAAATTTATTTAAATTTCAAATGAAACAAAAGTGCTGTAACAACTTTGCGGAACAAAATGACAAAATACCAGGATGATTCAGCATATTCAGGTGAAGATCAAAAAAATATGCTGTATTATTTTCAATTTGCATAATAGTTTGTCAATTTTAATATTGCATCAATCAACATCACACATAATGCAGTATCCTACACCAATTCTTTTACTATACCATTGGAGAGTTTAAACAAAGAAATGGGAGTGAAAGGTTATATTGTTTTGTAAACTGTTACAAATATGATACTGACCATCAGGGCACTGTTGACAAGTATTATCATCAGCAATGTAATGTCCTTTTGGGCATGGAATACATCTGCAAATGAAATGCAAAACATTTTTAAATTTATGGTTTCACACTTCCAACATTATGAGAAATATTACAAATTACACAGTGCTCCCTTTTGATCAGTAGGTTGTGATACCAAATATGAAAGTTTTCATACACAATGTTTCAAAGATGAAGACATTTTGCCAAAAAGTGAAAACTTTAGTCTTGAAAATTTAAACATGAAAGTTTCATACCAGTGTAATACACATAAGCAAATCTTAATATCGTTACCTTTAGGCACCAACAAATGATATTTGAATGTTATTGTAATGTTTTGTAAAAACTGTATAGTTTCTTAAAATTGGAATAGTAGTACTTCTAGATTGACAGATGGCAATGCAAAATTGCACCTTTTCAGGATTGTGATTAGCTACAATACTGAGAGTAACACAGAGGGCAGGCTGTTATACTGGCCTCTGTAATCTTAATGCAAACATTGTACACAAATAATGAGTACTTATTATGATGATGTGAAAAAGTCATAAACAAACATTTCTACATTACCCCTTTACATTGTTTCCTCTTGGACAAGCTTTACATACAGATGCTCCACCATCAATGGTATTGGTCACATTAATAAAGTAGATGACTGCCCTGGAGGGTGATAAAAATTGTTATTATTGGTATTTATAATTATTATAGAAGTATATGAATGTAATGTATATTTGAGAAATGTGTAAAATTTGTGTGACATGTATGTTGACAATACTAAAAAATAACCTCATATATATAAATGTGGCACAACTACTGTCATTACTGTTAGTTTTACAGTAGCAATTACTGAAGATGTGTTAAGTAATACATTTATTGCAGTCAAACATACAATGCTGAAGAAGTAAGAAAGTGTTTTCCTTACATGTCATTGGACTGTTCAGATTCTCTTCTGATGAAGGAATTGTCATCTGTTTTCTGGAATGCCCAACTAAATGTTCTTGGTCCAGACTTGGTAACAGCATAGCTTCATTTCATTCAAAAAGAAATACATGTAATCAATAGTGCTCAGTATCCAGGTAACAGTAACCTAGAATGTCAGCAGTTCAATGTAATGGCAAGCATTGAGATACGCTTAAGCAATAAAGCACACTCAGCGACGATATACCACGAGATTTGACCAGTTCACGACATATATGCACGAGCGATAGAGAGTTCCTATATGAAGTGAACTGGTCAAAATTGAGTGGTATATCGTCGCTGGGTGTGATTTATGCTATTATATCATACCAGTACATTGACGGTGCTGAACGTCAAAAAACAGATTTTTACTCAAGCAGAGAGCTCGCACATATGCTAGCCGTGGTATATCGCCAATATACCACGGTTTTTTTTCGCGTGTCGACTAATCAGATCGCTGTATTTGCGCCATCAATATACTGGTATAATATAATTGATGACATTACATGTGTTTTGGAATGTTTCTGAGGCATGCCTTGACAACAATTTCTCTTAGAACGTCCAGTATCTACCTGTCCATTACCTTTGGGCCTCTAGCTATCTACCTATCCCTTACCTTGGGGTCTCCAACTATCTACCTATCCCTTACCTCAGGACCTCCAGCTATCTACCTGTCCCCTACCCTGGGGTCTCCAGCTATCCACCTATCCCTTACCTTGGGGTCTCCAGCTATCTACCTATCCCTTACCTTGGGGTCTCCAGCTATCTACCTATCCCGTACCTGGGGGTCCCCAGCTATCCACCTATCCCTTACCTTGGGGTCTCCAGCTATCAACCTAGCCCTTACCTTGGGGTCTCCAGCTATCCACCTATCCCTTACCTGGGTCTCCAGCTATCTACCTATCCCTTACCTTGGGGTCTCCAGCTATCTACCTATCCCGTACCTGGGGGTCCCCAGCTATCTACCTATCCCTTACCTTGGGACCTCCAGCTATCTACCTGTCTCCTACCATGGGGTCTCCAGCTATCTACCTGTCCCCACCCTTGGGATCTCTAGCTATCTACCTGTCCCTTACCTTGGGGTCTCATTTGACTAACGAAGGAAAGAAACAACATGGTTTTGGCTTGAAACTTGGACCTTATCAAGTATGCTGCCATATAAGAACCCAGCGGTCAGTACCATTATTTTTAGGGGTGGATGATGGGTGTGAGGGACTGAATAAGCCAATTAATGGTAGGTTGGGAGCAGAAGCGTGATAGTGGCAGTAGTTGTTGTTTCAATGGTATACCTCTTTTTAGAGGATTGAAAAAAGGTCATAGGACTGTTCATTTCTTTTCAATTACTGCAATAATACCACTTTCATTGAAGGCCAAGAAATGAGTGACCATCTGTTGAAATATTTGCCATATGTATTTCTGTAGATGTGAAAGACATATTCATTCCATGCAAGGTTTATTGTCTCGTGATGTCTTTTGCCATTTTGACACCCCACTTCACACATTCTACAACCACCTTTTTAGTCGAGCAGAACCCCTTTTTGCCAGGAACACATATTCGTTTCGGCACCTCTCTTCACACATTCTATTACAACAGCATCTTGTTAGTGTAGTACGGTACAACTTGAGTTGAGTAGTACATAGTTCAACTTAGGCAAATGCATCTGTACAGTGTGAGTGAACACAAGAAAGTTCTAACAGCTTTAAATAATGTAGTTGAACTTTGTTGACGGCTATAAATTACTTGTTGCCATGTGTCAGGAGGTATAGGGAAATTGTGGCGTTTTTATTTACTTATATATTATTCATAAGATGACCCAAAGCAAGACGTGCATAAAACCCGGCGTTGTTGACAAAATGTCGAGTGCGATCACTCCCACAAAAGTCAGCACGACCTTTATTGTATCACCGAAAATGCATGAAAATATCTGTGTTGTTTGTTGGGCCCATATTGCAAAATGTGATAATCGTCACCAGTTATACAAGGACGGAAAGAAGAAGTTGTCAAGCGGCTTGTTCCGTGCGAAAATCAAAGGCCCAGCAAAAGGGTCCTATTCGACGCCACTAACACTAAGTTCATGCGTTCTCCTTATTGGCCAGAATAATGGCTGGAGCTGTCAATCATTTTGTATTTGCTTGACGTCACTATGTACACAGTCCATCTGGCTGCCGGTACTTTGCAAGAAGTCCAAAGTCAGTGAATCCGGCAGAAACTAACTCACTATACTGCGCAGACTCAAAGGTAACGCATTCAATTGCTGGGAAAACCTGGCCTGGGCTAC
This sequence comes from Ptychodera flava, assembly GCF_041260155.1. Taxonomy (NCBI): domain Eukaryota; kingdom Metazoa; phylum Hemichordata; class Enteropneusta; family Ptychoderidae; genus Ptychodera; species Ptychodera flava. The sequence goes on along the minus strand of NW_027248357.1, from coordinate 1,348,917 downwards.
CAAATTCCAAATAGGTTTGTACGAAATAGGAGAGACACAAGAGAAACTATTATAAATGATTTTATTTTTAAAATTCACCGACTTGAACCAAGTCTACCCTCCCTCCCACAGAGAATTCATTCACATGCTTGTTCAGTCCACACCTGTTGGCCACCCCTAAAAAAAATACCGTCATGGACAGTGTGCTCACATTCGGTTTGAATTGGTCCCTTCCAGAAATATTTAAATCAGGAAAAACAAGAATGACAAAAGCAAATATCTCCAACTTAGGTACTGGAGGTCATCTTTAGGAACATGCATATCAACTTCTATAGCAATGGGACAAGCAGATCCTAAATACATGAGCAAATGTCAACAACAAAAAACAGACAGAGGTTTGATAAAAAGAAAAGGTGGGAGTGGGTAAAAAAATGTACAAGGGATCTGGTAAAAAAGTAATGCTACCTCATCAATCTTCCAGACCCTACCCCCTCCTGAATATCAAATGTTCCATCCCTTGATATTAATAAGGCTAGATGACAGGAAATGTATTTACAACCTTGGGCAGTTTTAATTAATGGGATGAGTGTTATCATTCTAATGTAACAGCACTTAGGTGGTTGGAAAGGCTATTTTTGCACCAATTCTTTTGTCAGAGTTAATGTCAAGTTTCAAGTGTTAGAATCAAGATATTTAGTTCAAATTTTCAGGATAACTCCCTTAGTTAATATTTTCTCCAAATAATATAAAAATTGTATATTGCAGCCATGATTTTGAAATATGACACAAGTAAATAATTATAATTTTTCATATTTTTTTTACATATTTGAATTTAATAATAATTGGACAGTATTAATATTACCAAATTAGTTGTAAAAATGTTGACACTATTTATTATAAGATTTGTACGGCAGGATTGTAAATAAAATTTGTTTTTATGATTTTACATGGGTTTATATATCAAAAATTATTAAAAATTCTTCAAATTTCAAAAGGTGATTTTTCAAAAAGTACTTCAAATACAGGAAAATTATGCCATACAAATCTTATCTGTAACCTTGTTAATAGGCTGTAAAAATTCCATGTCCATATCTCATTTCAAAGTTGGATTAAATTGGTATACAATTATGTAGGAAAACTGTTATTCTGTCAAAAATGTTGAAAACAAGCCATATTTGCACCCCTCTTTTGAAGTCATAGAGCAGTTTTTTTTGTTAATCTCACTTTTGACACCTCTTTGACACTCAAAGAATCTAAAAATGCATTTACAATAGCAGTCACTCACTCTGAATGCCAGCACAGCCTTGTCAAACTTTCCTGAAAAACAGCAAATAATGACTTTCCCTTTTCAAACATTTTATTAAAAGCTAGGGGACCTCTACCATAGTTAATACACTAAGGACTCCCCAACTTCTTCTTATTTGGTCAGTTTTTCAGAAGTTTCAACAGGCTATAACTCTGCAATGCCTTTGTGCCCAAATGTCTAGTTTTTTTTATTCCACAGAGAATGTTGACTACTTTTATATTTTAATAGTTTTGTTGAAATTTATAACTGATGCTCTAGCCTTTCAACCACCTTAATTTAGTTACAGATAGTGAAATGCCTTCCACTGTGGGCGGTGATTACAACATCTGGAATTATCCTGGATCCAAATTTCTCATCAGTTCTTGTATATCTCACATAGAAAAGTTGCAAAAATTGGTCTGCAATGAAAAAATTCACCTCAGCTTGTTTTCTGGATCAAATTTCCTAAAAATTGATACCAAATATGACAAAATTATGTTCACAGCCTTTGAACCTGTCTCACAACATATCATCAGGTTGGTGTAGGTCATTTAAGGTCACAACTGAGAAAATTACCTAAAATATACAAATTTGGGGGTTTCCCAACACTTTGAGCAGAAGATTTATCTAATAACATCCCTCGGGACTTTATACCAAATTACAAAGCTATCAAACAAGTAATTTTGAGAACAAGTTTTCTTGACCAAAAATGACATTATTGTCTTAAAGTTGCAATATGGATCAGAATTGACCTTCATATTTCGAAGATTAACTTTTTAGAAAAATCCAATTTCATTTGCAGACTCGACCATTAACAGGAACACGGGGATGGCTCTAATTTGAGTAAATTGATTTAATTACAGAATAAATTGCTGTTTTGGTACGTACTGTTTGCGAGAGTAAAGCACAGAATACGAAACATCATTTTTACTATTTGAATATGTACGGACGCGTATTTGGTGCATGGTAACGGTTTGCGAAATTGCAACATCGTGTCAACATGCCTAGCTAGCCTTCCCACGGGCAAGCGGTCAGGTCTCTGCCCGCACCCTGGGTCTCTGCTGACTGATTCAGCCAAGTAAAAATGGAAGAAATTAGCCAAAAATGTCGGCAAAATAAACATTGTTTGGTCAGATCGAAAGATGGAACCAGAAAAAAGAGTGACACACGACTACTGCACCACGTCGAGGAGGCAGACTGTGTCTACAGTATCTCGTGAAAACACCAACGTCGCCACTGTGTGATGATCAACTTCACTAACGAGTGGTGTTTCCTCGGGCAACACCGACCTGGCAACACAGTGCGGACCCCACGATTTGTAATGTGAACCGGGCCTTAGTCCCTCTGCAAGGAAATAACTTAGATCTGTTTGCATTCATTGATAATCTATATCCTTCAGGTCAAATATGCATTTTTCGGAAACATAGACAAGCGACCTAGCGGCCGATATAGCTCCGCTGTGTTTATGTAGAGAATAACTATTTTTGACACATGTTGATGAAGAAGGTGGAAAATCTTTGATAGCTCAATGCAGTGGCCAGAGAAAAGTGGCTAAAATAAGCTGCAAAAATACACATTGAAGATTTCATCATACTTTGAATATATCACATTGGATCATCCCTAAGAACATGTCAACCAAAGCTATCTGATGAGCAGATTTGTAAGAATAAAATTTTCTGACCAAAAATGGCAACAATTGCCCCCAAAATAAAATTGCAGATTTCATCATAATTTAAAAGATCAAATTTAGTTCATCTATAGAAACCTGTATACCAAATTTCAAAGCTGTTACACCAGTACTTTTTGAGAAACACATTTTTTGACCCAAAATGGGAAAAAATTACCCCAAAAATTCAAATTGCAGATTTCATCATTATTTCAATAAATATCATTTACTTCATCTATAGAAACCTGTATACCACATTTCAAAGCTATCAGATGAGTAGTTTTGGAAATACACATTTTTTGACCAAAAATGGCAAAAATTGCCCCCAAAATACAAAATTACAGATTTCATCAGAAATTCAAATTATATATTACTAAGCTCATCTGTAGAAACCTGTAAACCAAATTTCAAAGCTATCAGACCAGTACTTTTTGATAAACACATTTTTTGACCAAAAATGGCAAAAATTGCCCCAAAATTACAAAATTGCAGATTTCATCATAATTTCAATAAATATCATTGAGGTGATCTGTGGGAACCTGCATACCAACTTGCAAAGCTATAGGATGATTAGTTTGGAAATACACATTTTTTGACCAAAAATGGCAAAAATTGCCCCAAAAATACAAAATTACAGATTTCATCAGAAATTCAATATATATTACTTAGTTCATCTATAGAAACCTGTATACCAAATTTCAAAACTATCAGACCAGTACTTTTTGAGAAATACATTTTTTGACCAAAAATGGCAAAAATTGCCTTAAAAATGCAAATTTGCATATTTCTGCACAATTTGAACAAATCTGAAATTGATCATCCCTAGGGACATATGTACCAAATATCAAAGCTATCTGACCGGTAGTTTTAAAGAAGAAGATTTTTAACCAAAAATGACAAATGGATTGCCTTAAAAATACAAATATGCAAATTTCACCATGATTTGAACAAATCTGACTGAAGTACCGTAAGTAAACTGCATATCAAATTTCAAAGCAATCGGACAAGCGGTTTCAGAGAAGATAATTTTTTTACCAAAAACACCAAAAAATGCCCCAAAAATACAAATATGCAAATTTCACCCACAATTTGAACAAACTTAAGTGAGGTCACCCCAAGTGAACTGCATATCAAATTTCAAAGCAATCGGACTTGCGGTTTCAGAGAGAAGGCAATTGTTGACGGACAACGGACGACGGATGACGACGACGGACGACGACGGAGAATCAGCCTATTTGATAAGCTCCGCGTCGCTGACAGCGGAGCTAAAAAACTGCAGTCTCCATCATTAATGGCATGGTCTCATTTACGACGCATTGATCGACGTGCTGACATGGCCATGCAAGACCAGACTGAGGGTCAAGACAGTTGCCGAACGTCTGCAGTGGTGAATGATACTGAAGTGGGCAAAGCTTTCAAATAAATATAGCGAGCTGATACCTCGCCTTTTAACATGAAAAATGTAACAACATGCAACGGGGAGAGGATTGCAGAAACGCTGTCAGGCACGCGGTGAACACAGCCAGATCGGTGTACATGTCTGGACCCTCGATCGATCTAACGTACACAGTAGGTGCACAAGGCGCGGCACTGACATACATGTATACAGTATATGGGTGAGAAAAATCAATCACACGATCTTTTGTCGAGCTGTACTTTATCATATCGATATACTTATATTTCTGAAACATTGTGATGCTACCAAAGTTAGGCAAACGCAAAATTTACAATAAATTATCATTATGTATGTCAAGTTCTGTCATCGTCTCAACATCGCCCCTCCAACGTGCACTCTATTGAGGTGTCATCACTCTAGGTGGTACTTGTCATGTGCACAGCAGAAATGCCAATGTTTTTGTTTTGAAAGTTTGTTTACAAAACAGCTTTTCTAGGCAGCCGCAATGTTAAATGAGCGTGTTTGTGTGCCGGGATTGGTAAGAGGCTTAGCTAAGAAGAGTACTTAACTAATGGTCTATTTGCTTTAGTTTTACGAAAAAAATCGACAATTTTGATCCATATTGCTACTTCAAAAATACAAATTTGTATATTTCACAACAATTTCCACATTTCTAACTATTGTCATCTCTGTACATCTGTGTACCAAATATAAAAGCTGTCTGTCCAGGGGTTTTAAAAAGAAAATACTGTTTAAAATTTTTTGACCAAAAATGACAAAATTGCTCAAAAATAGTAATTTTCCCAATTTTGTCATAATTTCAACAAATTAGAAGAGTAACACCCTCGCAAACATCAAACCCAAATTTGAGAGCGATTGGGCTGGTGGTTTCAGAGAAGAAGAATTTTTACTGAAAATGAGAAAAATCACCAAAAAATTCAGCAAAAATACAAAATATTATATCTTCACAATATTCACAAAACTGTGTAAGGTTAACCTAAGGTGCTTGCACACAAATTTTCAAAGCAATCAAAACAGCGGTTCTTGAGATATTAATTCTTTACCATTTTCACATTTTGTAAGCTCATTTGCATAATTTTGGGGATGCAGACTTCATTTGAACAAAATCCCATCTATAGCCCAGGATGCATCCACACACCAAATACCAAGCTGAAATGTGCAGCGGTTTGCGTGTTTTTGATGTTGACGGACATACTGTACGTACATTACATACACACATACATACATACATACAGTACGTACATTACATACACACATACATACATACAGACGCCATCGACTTCAGCTTATATGATAAACTCAATGTGAGCTAAAAATGGTACAGTCTGCTAGGAACTTCCGTGGCAGGATACTTACAGCCATTCCTTGGGTATAAAAGGCAGCTTAACTTCAGTGGGTTCATTGTTGCGAATGACTGACACATGGAAGCAACGCTAGCAACTGCTCCAGAAAACTGGCATAAATCTTTTCCATGCAGATAAATATAGCTCTGTGCCACCATATTACCTTTCGTGAATATTTTGGACATAGCATTGTGAGCGAAATACTGTCTTTTTTATATTTTCAAGTGAGTCATTGATGAATATTTTGTTTCTTATTTTGAATAGCACTTGGCTAGTCTCTGATCATGGGGAAACATAAGATTAGCTGTTATATAAATGTCAAAAACTTTGGAAGTTTAGGCATCTTTGAACACAGTTGCTCTTTTTCAAATTGCTAAGTTTTAATGTTCCAAGGAGGCATTGCACAACATGATTTTTTGATGTTTACTTTTATACAAATATTAGTATATATATATATATATATATATATATATATATATATATATATATATATATATATATATATATATATATATATATATATATTCTCACTGTAAGAACCATAAGTTGTGTTTTGTTGAGACCATCCAAATTCTAAGATTTTGTTATATATATATATATATATATATATATATATATATATATATATATATATATATATATATATATATATATATTATATATATTATATATATATATATATCATATATATATATATATATATATATTATATATATATATATATATATATGTCCAGAAGAGAGAATAACCAAGGTGGAATAACCAAGGTGGAAAAAGTATGTTGATAAAAGAGACTGATTGTCAAGGGATGTTGTTTTAAAAAATGATTGGCAAGATGCACATGACACTGTTATCGTTTTTTATTTTTGTTTGGAACTAACGCGATGTCACTGGCATAGTCATTTCCATATTGAGCTACCATTATCAGAATTTATGCAAAATGCGGCCAAAATTAAGAGGTCAAGTTAAGATTAGCAACTGACAGTGATAGATCCAAGCAGAGAACAACACAAAAGAGTCCAAGACTACCGAGAGAGTACATGATATGACGAGTGAAACATGTGTGACTCTGTTATTCTGATGTTTTGGCTAAATGTCCCATTAGGTAATGGCCAATGGCCAAAATGGTTATTTACCACAAAAAGAGTGAGTAAAAATCAAATCCTCAGTACAAACCGCACCCCTGACCTTGCAATATTGCGCCTAATTACTTTTAATAACTTTTACAATAACACATCAGATATAATTACTTTGTACTGGAAGTATTTGTGTTATTATTTATAATGCTCTGCTTTTTCCTAGAAGTTGAAAGACTTCTTTGTGTTGGTCAAGCTTTCATCAGGCAGTAAATTCAACAAGCATCAAATGTGACAGGTACTTCATATATAGTCTGGTTCCCTGACCGTTTTCCCTGGTAGAGGGCGTGGGGAGAAAAGGGGTCAGGTACCGGGCATCCATCTTGAACATAATTTTGTTCAAGATGGCGGACGTTAGTCACCTGACAGAATATGCTACAACAAATAAGGCCGCTACCATGAAAACGCCGGTCAAGTTTTGACTGGATCAGAAAACCTGCTTCCTTTGTTCGAACACTGGTATTTTAACCAAAAACTTTGGCACAGTAGACGGGAAATATATACTGAAAGAATTAATCCAGAAGTACGGGGAATTAGAAAGTATACATGTTGTATTTATTGCATTTCAAGGCCTCCGTCCAATCTGCAGAGGATTTACACATCAAAAAATGGAAATAAATGAAAATTAAAAATTTACAATACAAAAATAAACCAATCCTACATTAAGAATTGTCTACATTTAAGTTACAAAATTTTCTCTTCGCAACTGAAAAGCTTTAAACAGAAAAATACCAAACTTACGTAATACTCTTTCATCGGTAGAACGTAATAAACGCTGAAACTTACATATATTTGGATGAGTACAGATATCTTCAGGTAAGCACAATGATCCGATATGACACAGTCCCCACTTGTACTTTAATTACAAGTCCTTTGAGAGGAAAAGTCTTCTTCATTAATTAGGTCTGTGATGAAAAATACTGCAATACAGATGGGGCTTAATGGTCAAAAATGAGTTCCATCAGGTGGTGAAAACATGAAACCAATGTAAGCCACCATACTAATTACAAAAGGTCATTAAAATGAATCAATTAGTAATTAAAGGGGAAATTTACCCAGACTTTCTTAGGTAATCAGGTCGTTATTTAGTGAAAAATAAACAAAATAGCGTTGGTTTCATTCACTTTCACTTGCGCGTATTAGCGCAGTGGCCACAAGCTGAACGCACGGAAACCGGAAGTGACGTATCAAACTTGCTAGTCACAGCGGGTTCAAAGCGAGGTCACTTATAACCAAGCTCTTCTACGCCAAGTAGAGTACGCGTACGCGGTACGCAAACCTCAGCGCTCGACTGAAAATCATAATGGCGAAGATAATTGGTAATAACTTCAAACCTGAACGAGCAATCGATGATCCAAGACTGACATCGTCAGAAAGTTACAGCGACTCGAGTTCGGAAAGTGACTATTCTAGCTCCGATGACGAAGTTCAAATTACTCTCGGCGATCAATCATGCCTGTCATTGTCAACCCAATTGCTGTGAAATCATGCCGACACCGAAGTAATGCCAATGCTCTAAAGAGATCGACATTAATTCTAAAAGTGCAAGCATTTTTAATGTGTTACAGAACACCCTGATGTAGCCATGATTAGTCTAGAACCAGCGGTCCTGTCTACAGCGTTCCGTTTCTAGTGCCTGAGCGTACGTATATAGTCCCATATGTACAAGCGACGCACTTGGGGCTGGATATGCCCGTACAGTTTTCTTTAGGCTTGTAGTTCAGTAGTTGGACTTGCAACTTTCGATAAAAGCAGCCCTTCTCAAGTGGTATTCGCAGAAAACTTTATTTCTGCTCGACTTAAACATCGACACCGAGTGCTTGGCCCCTATATTCTGTAGCCATTCTATACAATGTAAGTGGAAAGCTTACAGTTGCACACGTCGACTGCACGCGTCGACTGCTTCAATGACCAAGTTTACGACGTCACTTCCGGTATTTTAGTACACCGCTGTTTGTTAGCCAGTGAGTGAAAGTGAATAAAATCGACTCGAAAGCCTTTCAATGACCATATCAGTTTAATATTCCAAAATTTAATTTCAGGGTAAATTTCCCCTTTAATCAACAGGATGCTGCCAAACTTTTTGCATCCTATCCTATCACTGACAGATTATCACCGGTAAAGTTTGATGCAGTACAATTTGTTTAGACTTGCCGAGTTACGGCAAAGGACACGGAAAAATTGTAACAAAAATGGCCCCCATGTGGCCATATTGGATCACATAGTGAAACAAATTGACGTGCATATGTATGATATAGGTCAATGTCCTTGTACCAACTTTGAATGAAATTTGTTTAGACCTGCCTGAGTTATGGCTAAGGCCATGAAAAAATTGTAACAAAATGGCCGCCATGCGACCATATTGGATCACATCGTGAAACAAATTGACGTGCATATGCATGACATTGGTCAATGTCATTGTGCAAACTTTTAATAAAATGGGATGAGATGTGCCTGAGTTATGGCTATGTACATGAAAAATTGTAACAAAATGGCCACCATGCGGCCATATTGGATCACATCGTGAAACAAATTGACATGCATATGCATGACATAGGTCAATGTCCTTGTGCAAACTTTTAATAAAATGGGATGAGATGTGCCTGAGTTATGGCTATGTACATGAAAAAATTGTAACAAAATGGCCACCATGCGGCCATATTGGATCACATCGTGAAACAAATTGACATGCATATGCATGACATAGGTCAATGTCCTTGTGCAAACTTTTAATAAAATCGGACGAGATGTGCCTGAGTTATGGCTATGTACATGAAAAAAATTGTAACAAAATGGCCGCCATGCGGCCATATTGGATTGTATCGTAAAACAAATTGAAGTGCATATGTATGAAATAGGTCAATGTCCTTGTACCAACTTTGAATAAAATCAGTTGAGATGTACCTGAGTTATGGCTCTGTACATGAAAAAATCGTAACAAATGGCCGCCATGCAGCCATATTGGATTGTATCACAAAACAAATCACACTCCAAACAGTGGCGGCGCTCTCACTTCCGTTTCACTTCTGCTCCCGCTTTCACCACTGCCACCGGTGGCAAAAATGTGGTGATTTACCACATTTTTACGAACTTCGCTTGATTGCATATTTCAATAATGTCATGCTCTGTATGGCGATATTTAATTTCAAAGTCAAAGAATAAAGTATAAAAGATGTCTTTATGTTGGTTTTTGTCATATATTTGCGAAAATCGTTGGACCTACTTTTCGTGGGTGAATGTGTCTGATACAATAACGTGAGTGAAGGGTGGCACGAAGCAGAAAACACTGAAACGGCACTTTCATTTTTCAACATATTGCATGATAACACACTTTGGAAAGTGAGCAAGTACAATGAAACATGATCACTTGAACACTGCTACCAGGTAATGGCCAACATTGAAATGAACTTTACGGGTGATAACATAAAAAAGGATTCTCATATGAGCTTTCAAAACTAGCAGCACTCGCTGATGAGGAAAAAACACTTTGTGTTCTTTGTGTAAATACATTTGAACGACTGTATTTAAATTTTATTTCATTCTATTTAAATTTCTATCATTACTTTACTAAATAGCAAAAATGAAAGTTTTTTCACATGATACTCTCACAATGTCTCTGACACTCATTTAAATTACTGGTAAATAATCAGTGACATTTTGCGGCAAAACAATATATTAGACATAAGCTTATGGACATAGATTTATTTCTTAAATATCACTTTCCTTTCTTTTAAGTGCATCTGAACGACACGCTTTCAAAAACTTGTGGCACGCCATTCTTTTTTCGCCGTTCACAATACGGCCAAATGATTATTTCAATAATATCGTTTTAACTGGATGAATACGTTTATCATTTTATCCAGACATGTTATTTAAAGGGATATAGTCGTCGGAGCTGCGCCTAAAGGTCGTATGGGACCCGTACGACCAATGTAAACACTGTATCCAAGATACAATGGTGATTGATGAAAGTTAAAACATATCTGTCATAATCTACATCGTATAATTTAAATGTTACAGCTGTGATGATGACAAATGTCAAAGTGTTTAGGTTTCATACAATCTTATGTAACTAGAGCCTTGTTGATGGCGGCATCTTATTTCGTTTGAATTCGGTCGTCATTTGCAGTTTCTTTGTGGATGGTTTTACTTCAAGCTATTTTCAAGTGTCGACCATGTAAAACTTAGTTTGGAAAAGGAAATTTGACGACTTTGAAATTCGTGATGTAAACTATCTCAGGATATATTTCATTATGTCATAAAATAAGGGCTACTTATTTTTTGCCCGAGTAATATACCATATGTCGCTTGCCTTTTTCTCCCTTCCCTCTAACTCTGAGCCTACATTGACCATTTTGCAATTGCCAGTCTCGAGGGAACGACATCATGTCGATTGAGGCAAATTACATGGTAGCAGAGATACTACGACTTGCACAAGAGGAAGTAGCAAATTTCAAATTACTTTAGGCGTATGGCTGTCGTCATCGGAATGTGATGTGGTTGACATGTGTACGATTTGTTGAGTATCAAAGGAAGGTTTCCAATATGAAAATAATGATGACAACATCATTAATCTTTATCTATTTCAAATAAAACTGCCTGCAGTCACGTTTTTGGGAGCCTTCAGTTCCGCTGTTATCATTATTTTCAAGGGATACAGTCTTTATTACAATATTGGGCATTCGTCCAATAGCGATATATGAGAACTTCGAATGTTCCTCAATGCAACACGTTATAAGAAAATCACATTTCCCAGAATACTTCAAATATAAATTATTAGGTTTCCCAAAATTTGAATGGCCGCCAAATTTACCGCAAATGCTTTAGATTCTAAAACGTTACATTGACGGTGTTTAGTTTGCAAAAAGGAAGCAAATTATGGCGATCAAGATTGTCCCGTATGCAAATCGTCATGCGAGATATCACATCAGTAGGCCTATATGCAGGGATTGACCGAAAATGCAAGACTTGTGTGAAAATCAAATAGGAAATTAGCTTATTGCCGAAATACCGATATGTCGATTTACCAATTTCAACTAGCTATATCGATTTGCCGCAAAATATCACGAATATTCGTATTTCTCCTCTTTAGTATAGACTTCATCCATCCTTGTTGTTAAGTTTCACGACAATCAAATGAAAATAATGCAGAAAAGAGAGCAACAATTACGTCTGCTGCCATAGGATTACGTCAGATGATAGAAAACTCTATTCTTCCATTGTAATTTTCATGAAACTTGGCACATTGACCAGTCAAAACAGACCAGATTTCAATATGCTAGATATTAAGATAAACCCCACAAAAGGTTTCAAAAGTTATGTGAAAAATAGGTTTACTCGGCATTTTGTTATTGACAAAATTAAGGACCTTAATTATATATTTAAAACTAGAGCGGTGGACTAATTTTTATTGTTTACTTTGAAAATCCGCATTCTAAAACATAACATTTTCACTTTATTTATTGTGATTCTCAAAGACAAATATTTATACATATGTATACATATTTTCTTGCTATTTCAAAGTTGCTGTCCCCACCTTCATCTACCAAGAGTGTTCCACGTTCTCTGATGTCAAGTTTACATGCTGAAATACCACATGATTTTAAAATACTTATTTGATCATGTTGAATTATATTCAACGGACATACGACTACGGTGCCGTCCCTTTAACAGAGTCATTTTTTCGCTTCATCATCGGTGTCAAGAGAAGGAAAATGATAGTTTTCCCGCAATCTGATTAAAATCAGATGTAGAGTACGGCGACGTCTTTTTATGCGTACAAGGTATCCTCTCGCTGTCGCCTCTCCCGTAGCTACAATGTCTCCTTCCCAGTCTCCTTACGAGTTCCAAACACTTTGTAGCACTTCTGTCCTGGTTTTTACGTTTATACTTCGGTTGCGCGCGTCCAAAACTCGTGTTACCGCGGATTTAAAATCTACCGCTTGTCCCGTAAATCTAAGTCAATGACGTCTTGACATCATTCACCTCGCCTGACACATTACAAAAGAATGGCATTGCTAATATTCATGCGCCTTTATTATGCAAAGTCACCGGTGGCAGTGGTGAAAGCGGGAGCAGAAGTGAAACGGAAGTGAGAGCGCCGCCACTGTTTGGAGTGTGAAAACAAATCAATGTGGATATGCATGACATAGGTCAACGTTTTTGTACAAGCTTCTGAATAAAATTGGTTGAAACATGCATGATTTATGGCTCCGTACATAAAAAATTGAAACAAAATGGCCGCCATGCAGCCATATTGGATCATATCATAAAACAAATTGACGTGCATATGTATGATATAGGTCAATGTCCTTGTACCAACTTTGAATAAAATTGGTTGAGACATGCCTGAGCTATGGCTCCGTACATGAAAAAATCGTAACAAAATGGCCGCCTGGCGGCCATATTGAATCGTATCAGAAAACAAATCGACGTGCATATGTATGACATATGAAGAAATCCTTTTACCAAGTTTGTGTGTGAACGGACGGACGGACAGACGGACGGACGGGAGGACATGACCAAACCTATAAGTCCCCCCGGACAGTGTCCGTGGGGACTAATGAAACTCATCTTCAACTGTTAGAATGGCATATTTCACAAAATCTTTCAGTTGAAGCTAAACCCACATGTCTACCTTTTTCTATTTTAAAAGGAAGGCATGAACAACGGAAACATGCTATTGTTTGGTGGATTTACATTTAATATTTAAAGAAATGTATTTCTCTGGTTCAAGGGCGCTCTTAAACTCAATGTATGTACGCATTTTATGTCCTTTTATAATGTCTCCTACGGGGACATAGAGGTGAATGAAGGTCAACTTTATTGCAACTGTGAACGACGGACTGATTTCGATGGATAGAATGGTGTCCGAATTTCGTGAAAAATGCCAGGCATCACGTTCTAAAAGTATCAAAAGGTGTGCTAAATCCCCATTTTGTGGTACAAACAAGAAGTTGGTGTCAAGTGAGCCTGAAAGTGCGAAACCTCGGAAAAAGTTACAAGTGTTACTTTCATCCAATCACAGCTTGTTTTATTTTTACCCAATAGCGTCCATGTTTACATTTGCCGGTACCTGACCCCTTTTTTCC